>NC_092711.1:12996944-13188178 GCF_047496885.1 Scyliorhinus torazame
CTGTCAGAGGGTCAGTACTGAGGGAGTGCCGCAATGACAGCGGGTCAGTACTGAGGGAGTGCCGCACTGTCAGAGGGTCAGTACTGAGTGACCGCCGCACTGTCAGAGGGTCAGTACTGAGGGAGTGCCGCACTGTCAGAGGGTCAGTACTGAGGTAGTGCTGCACTGTCAGAGGGTCAGTACTGAGGGAGTGCTGCAGTGTCAAAGGGTCAGTACTGAGGGAGTGCTGCATTGTCCGAGGGTCAGTACTGAGGGAGTGCCGCACTATCGGAGAGTCAGTACAAAGGGAGCGCCGCCCTGTCAAATGGTCAGTACTGAGGGAATGCTGCATTGTCAGAGGGTCAGTCCTGAGGGAGTGCCGCACTGTCAGAGGGTCAGTACTGAGGGAGTGCCGCACTGTCAGAGGGTCAGTACTGAGGGACTGCTGCACTGTCAGAGGGTCAGTCCTGAGGGAGTGCCGCACTGTCAGAGGGTCAGTACTGAGGGAGTGCCGCACTGTCAGCGGGTCAGTACTGAGGGAGTGCCACACTGTCAGAGGGTCAGTACTGAGGGAGTGCCGCACTGTTAGAGGGTCAGTACTGAGTGACCGCCGCACTGTCAGAGGGTCAGTACTGAGGGAGTGCCGCAATGACAGCGGGTCAGTACTGAGGGAGTGCCGCACTGTCAGAGGGTCAGTACTGAGTGACCGCCGCACTGTCAGAGGGTCAGTACTGAGGGAGTGCCGCACTGTCAGAGGGTCAGTCCTGAGGGAGTGCCGCACTGTCAGCGGGTCAGTACTGAGGAAGTGCTGCACTGTCATGGGGTCAGTACTGAGGGACTGCTGCGCTGTCAGAGGGACAGTACTGAGGGAGCACCGCACTGCCAGAGGGTCAGTACAGACGGTGCGCCGCACTGCCAGAGGGTCAGTACTGAGGGAGTGCCGCGCTGTCAGAGGGTCAGTACTGAGGGACTGCTGCGCTGTCAGAGGGTCAGTACTGAGGGCGTGCCGCACTGCCAGAGGGTCAGTACTGAGGAAGCGCTGCACTGTCAGAGGGTCAGTACTGAGGGAGCGCCGCACTGTCAGAGGATTAGTACTGAGGGAGTGCCGCACTGTCAGAGGGTCAGTACTGCGGGACCGCCGCACTGTCAGAGAATCAGTACTGAAGGAGTGCTGCAGTGTCAGAGGGTCAGTACTGAGGGAGTGTAGCACTGTCAGAGGGTCAGTACTGAGGGAGTGCCGCACCAGCAGAGGGTCAGTACTGAGGGAGCGCCGCACTGTCAGAGGGTCAGTACTGAGGGAGTGCTGCACTGTCAGAGGGTCAGTACTGAGGGAGTGCCGCACTGTCAGAGGGTCAGTACTGAGGGACTGATGCTCTGTCAGAGGGTCAGTACTGAGGGCGTGCTGCACTGCCAGAGGGTCAGTACTGAGGGAGCGCCGTACTGCCAGAGGGTCAGTACTGAGGGAGCGCAGCACTGTAGAGGGTCAGTACTGAGGGAGTGCCGCACTGTCAGAGGATCAGTACTGAGGGAGCCCCGCACTGTCAGAGAGTCAGTACTGAGGGAGCGCCGCACTGTCAGAGGGTCAGTACTGAGGGAGCGCCGCACTGTCAGAGAGTCAGTACTGAGGGAGTGCTGCACTGACAGAGGGTCAGTACTGAAGGAGTGCTGCACTGTCATGGGGTCAGTACTGAGGGAGTGCTGCACTGTCAGAGGGTCAGTACTGAGGGAGTGCCGCACTGTCAGAGGGTCAGTACTGAGGGAGTGCCGCACTGTCACAGGGTCAGTACTGAGGGAGTGCCGCACCATCAGACGGTCAGTACTGAGGGAGCGTCGCACTGCCAGAGGGTCAGTACTGAGGGAGCGCCGTACTGCCAGAGGGTCAGTACTGAGGAAGCGCTGCACTGCCAGAGGGTCAGTACTGAGGGAGTGCCGCACTGTCAGAGGGTCAGTACTGAGGGAGTGCCGCACTGTCAGAGGATCAGTACTGAGGGAGTGCCGCACCAGCAGTGGATCAGTACTGAGGGAGCGCCGCACTGTCAGAGGGTCAATAATGAGGGAGTGTAGCACTGTCAGAGGGTCAGTACTGAGGGAGTGCCGCACAGTCAGAGGGTCAGTACTGAGGGAGTGCCGCACAGTCAGAGGGTCAGTACTGAGGGAGCGCGGCACTGTCAGAGGGTCAGTACTGAGGGAGCGCGGCACTGTCAGAGGGTCAGAACTGAGGGAGTGCCGCATTGTCAGAGGGTCAGTACTGAGGGAATGCCGCACTGTCAGAGGGTCAGTACTGAGGGAGTGCTGCACTGTCAGAGGGTCGGTACTGAGGGAGTGCCGCACTGTCAGAGGGTCAGTACTGAGGGAGTGCCGTACTGTCACAGGGTCAGTACTGAGGGAGTGCCGCACTGTCAGAGGGTCAGTACTGAGGGAGTGTAGCACTGTCAGAGGGTCAGTACTGAGGGACTGCTGCGCTGTCAGAGGGTCAGTACTGAGGGCGTGCCGCACTGCCAGAGGGTCAGTACTGAGGGAGCGCCGTACTGTCAGAGGGTCAGTACTGAGGAAGCGCAGCACTGCAGAGGGTCAGTACTGAGGGCGTGCTGCACTGTCAGAGGGTCAGTACTGAGGGAGCGCCGCAATGTCAGAGGGTCAGTACTGAGGGAGTGCCGCACTGTCAGAGGGTGAGTACTGAGGGCGTGCCGCACTGCCAGAGGGTCAGTACTGAGGGAGCGCCGTACTGCCTGAGGGTCAGTACTGAGGAAGCGCTGCACTGTCAGAGGGTCAGTACTGAGGGAGCGCCGCACTGTCAGAGGGTCAGTACTGAGGGAGTGCCGCACTGTCAGAGGATCAGTACTGAGGGAGGGCCGTACTGTCAGAGGGTCAGTACTGAGGGCATGCCGCACTGCCAGAGGGTCAGTACTGAGGGAGCGCCGTACTGCCAGAGGGTCAGTACTGAGGGAGCGCAGCACTGTAGAGGGTCAGTACTGAGGGAGTGCCGCACTGTCAGAGGATCAGTACTGAGGGAGTGCCGCACTGTCAGAGGGTCAGTACTGAGGGAGTGCTGCACTGTCTGAGGGTCAGGACTGAGGGAGTGCTGCACTGTCAGAGGGTCAGTACTGAGGGAGTGCCGCACTGTCAGAGGGTCAGTACTGAAGGAGTGCTGCACTGTCATAGGGTCAGTACTGAGGGAGCGCCGCACTGTCAGAGGATCAGTACTGAGGGAGCCACGCACTGTCAGAGAGTCAGTACTGAGGGAGCGCCGCACTGTCAGAGGGTCAGTACTGAAGGAGTGCTGCACTGTCATAGGGTCAGTACTGAGGGAGCGCCGCACTGTCAGAGGGTCAGTACTGAGGGAGCGCTGCACTGTCAGAGGCTCAGTACTGAGGGAGTGCCGCACTGTCAGAGGGTCAGTACTGAGGGCGTGCCGCACTGCCAGAGGGTCAGTACTGAGGGAGCGCCGTACTGCCAGAGGGTCAGTACTGAAGAAGCGCTGCACTGTCAGAGGGTCAGTACTGAGGGAGTGCCGCACTGTCAGAGGGTCAGTACTGAGGGAGTGCCGTACTGCCAGAGGGTCAGTACTGAGGGAGTGCCGCACTGTCAGAGGGTCAGTACTGAGGGAGTGCCGCACTGTCAGAGGGTCAGTACTGCGGGACCGCCGCACTGTCAGAGGATCAGTACTGAGGGAGCGCCGCACTGTCATAGAGTCAGTACTGAGGGAGTGCCGCACTGTCAGAGGGTCAGTACTGAGGGAGTGCCGCACTGTCAGAGAGTCAGTACTGAGGGAGTGCCGCACTGTCAGAGGGTCAGTACTGAGGGAG
This sequence comes from Scyliorhinus torazame, assembly GCF_047496885.1. Lineage (NCBI taxonomy): Eukaryota > Metazoa > Chordata > Chondrichthyes > Carcharhiniformes > Scyliorhinidae > Scyliorhinus > Scyliorhinus torazame. Next base: position 13,000,730 of record NC_092711.1, read on the forward strand.
TGCCGCACTGTCAGAGGGTCAGTACTGAAGGAGTGCTGCACTGTCATAGGGTCAGTACTGAGGGAGCGCCGCACTGTCAGAGAGTCAGTACTGAGGGAGTGCTGCACTGTCAGAGGGTCAGTACTGAAGGAGTGCTGCACTGTCATGGGATCAGTACTGAGGGAGTGCCGCACTGTCAGAGGGTCAGTACTGAGGGCGTGCTGCACTGTCAGAGGGTCAGTACTGAGGGAGTGCCGCACTGTCAAAGGGTCAGTACTGAGGGAGTACTGCACTGTCAGTGGGTCAGAACTGAGGGAGTGCCGCACTGTCGGAGACTCAGTACTAAGGGTGCGCCGCATGGTCAGAGGGTCAGTACTGAGGGAGTGTCGTACTGTCAGAGGGTCAGTTCGGAGTGAGTGCTGCACTTTCAGAAGGTCAGCACTGAGGGAGTGCTTCACTGTCAGAGGGTCAGTACTGAGGGAGTGCTGCACTGTCAGAGGGTCAGTACTGAGGGAGTGCCGCACTGACAGAGGGTCAGTACTGAGGGAGCGCGGCACTGTCAGAGGGTCAGTACTGAGGGAGCGCTGCACTGTCAGAGGGTCAGTACTGAGGCAGTGCCGTACTGTCAGATGGTCAGTACTGAAGGAGTGCTGCACTGTCAGTAGGTCAGTACCGAGGGAGTGCCGCACTGTCAGAGGGTCTGTACTGAGGGAGTGCCGCACTGTCAGAGGGTCAGTACTGAGGGAGTGCCGTACTGTCAGAGGGTCAGTACTGAAGGAGCGCCGCAATGTCACAGGGTCAGTACTGAGGGAGAGCCGCAATGTCTGAGGGTCAGTACTGAGGGAGACCCGCACTGTCAGAGGGTCAGTACTGAGGGAGTGCCGCACAGTCAGAGGTTCAGTACTGAGGGTGCGCGGCACTGTCAGTGGGTCAGAACTGAGGGAGCGCTGCACTGTGGGAGGGACATTACTGTGGGAGTGCCGCATTGTCAGAGGGTCAGTACTGAGGGAATGCCGCACTGTCAGAGGGTCAGTACTGAGGGAGTGCTGCACTGTCAGAGGGTCGGTGCTGAGGGAGTGCCGCACTGTCAGAGGGTCAGTACTGAGGGAGTGCCGCACTGTCACAGGGTCAGTACTGAGGGAGTGCCGCACTGTCAGAGGGTCAGTACTGAGGGAGTGTAGCACTGTCAGAGGGTCAGTACTGAGGGAGTGCCGCACTGTCAGAGGGTCAGTACTGAGGGACTGCTGCGCTGTCAGAGGGTCTGTACTGAGGGAGTGCCGCACTGTCAGAGGGTCAGTACTGAGGGAGCGCCGTACTGCCAGAGGGTCAGTACTGAGGAAGCGCAGCACTGCAGAGGGTCAGTACTGAGGGAGTGCCGCACTGTCATAGGGTCAGTACTGAGGGAGTGCCGCACTGTCAGAGAGTCAGTACCGAGGGAGTGCTGCACTGTCAGAGGGTCAGTCCTGAAGGAGTGCTGCACTGTCATGGGGTCAGTACTGTGGGAGTGCCGCACTGTCAGAGAGCCAGTACTGAGGGAGTGCTGCACTGTCAGAGGGTCAGTACTGAGGGCGTGCTGCACTGTCAGAGGGTCAGTACTGAGGGAGTGCCGCACTGTCAGAGGGTCAGTACTGAGGGAGTGCTGCACTGTCAGAGGGTTAGTACTGAGGGCGTGCTGCACTGTCAGAGGGTCAGTACTGAGGGAGCGCCGCAATGTCAGAGGGTCAGTACTGAGGGAGAGCCGCAATGTCTGAGGGTCAGTACTGAAGGAGTGCCGCACTGTCAGAGGGTGAGTACTGAGGGCGTGCCGCACTGCCAGAGGGTCAGTACTGAGGGAGCGCCGTACTGCCAGAGGGTCAGTACTGAGGAAGCGCTGCACTGTCCGAGGGTCAGTACTGAGGGAGCGCCGCACTGTCAGAGGGTCAGTACTGAGGGAGTGCCGCACTGTCAGAGGGTCAGTACTGAGGGAGGGCCGTACTGTCAGAGGGTCAGTACTGAGGGAGTGCCGCACTGTCAGAGGGTCAGTACTGAGGGACTGCTGCGCTGTCAGAGGGTCAGTACTGAGGGCATGCCGCACTGCCAGAGGGTCAGTACTGAGGGAGCGCCGTACTGCCAGAGGGTCAGTACTGAGGGAGCGCAGCACTGTAGAGGGTCAGTACTGAGGGAATGCCGCACAGTCAGAGGATCAGTACTGAGGGAGCCACGCACTGTCAGAGAGTCAGTACTGAGGGAGCGCCGCACTGTCAGAGCGTCAGTACTGAAGGAGTGCTGCACTGTCATAGGGTCAGTACTGAGGGAGCGCCGCACTGTCAGAGGGTCAGTACTGAGGGAGCGCTGCACTGTCAGAGGCTCAGTACTGAGGGAGTGCCGCACTGTCAGAGGGTCAGTACTGAGGGAGTGCCGCACTGCCAGAGGGTCAGTACTGAGGGAGCGCCGTACTGCCAGAGGGTCAGTACTGAGGAAGCGTTGCACTGTCAGAGGGTCAGTACTGAGGGAGTGCCGCACTGTCAGAGGGTCAGTACTGAGGGAGTGCCATACTGCCAGAGGGTCAGTACTGAGGGAGCGCCGCACTGTCAGAGGATCAGTACTGCCGGACCGCCGCACTGTCAGAGAATCAGTACTGAAGGAGTGCTGCAGTGTCAGAGGGTCAGTACTGAGGGCGTGCCGCACTGCCAGAGGGTCAGTACTGAGGGAGCGCCGTACTGCCAGAGGGTCAGTACTGAGGGAGCGCAGCACTGTCAGAGAGTCAGTACTGAGGGAATGCCGCACTGTCAGAGGATCAGTACTGAGGGAGCCCCGCACTGTCAGAGAGTCAGTACTGAGGGAGCGCCGCACTGTCAGAGGGTCAGTACTGAAGGAGTGCTGCACTGTCATAGGCTCAGTACTGAGGGAGCGCCGCACTGTCAGAGAGTCAGTACTGAGGGAGCGCCACACTGTCAGAGGGTCAGTACTGAAGGAGTGCTGCACTGTCATAGGGTCAGTACTGAGGGAGCGCCGCACTGCCAGAGAGTCAGTACTGAGGGAGTGCTGCCCTGTCAGAGGGTCAGTACTGAAGGAGTGCTGCACTGTCATGGGATCAGTACTGAGGGAGTGCCGCACTGTCAGAGAGTCAGTACTGAGGGAGTGCTGCACTGTCAGAGGGTCAGTACTGAGGGCGTGCTGCACTGTCAGAGGGTCAGTACTGAGGGAGCGCTGCACTGTCAGAGGGTCAGTACTGAGGGAGCGCCGCACTGTCAGAGGGTCAGAACTGAGGGAGTGCCGCACTGTCGGAGACTCAGTACTAAGGGTGCGCCGCATGGTCAGAGGGTCAGTACTGAGGGAGTGTCGTACTGTCAGAGGGTCAGTTCGGAGGGAGTGCTGCCCTTTCAGAAGGTCAGCATTGAAGGAGTGCTTCACTGTCAGAGGGTCAGTACTGAGGGAGCACCGCACTGTCAGAGGGTCAGTACTGAGGGAGTGCCGCACTGTCAGAGGGTCAGTACTGAGGGAGTGCTGCAGTGTCAAAGGGTCAGTACTGAGGGAGTGCTGCATTGTCCAAGGGTCAGTACTGAGGGAGTGCTGCATTATCAGAGGGTCAGTACTGAGGGAGTGCCGCACTGTCAGAGGGTCAGTACTGAGGCTGTGCCGCACTGTCAGAGGGTCAGTTCTGAGGGAGTGCCGCACTGTCAGAGGGTCAGTACTGAGGGAGTGCTGCATTGTCAGAGGGTCAGTACTGAGGGAGCACCGCACTGTCAGAGGGTCAGTACTGAGGGAGTGCCGCACTGTCAGAGGGTCAGTACTGAGGAAGTGCTGCACTGTCATGGGGTCAGTACTGAGGGACTGCTGCGCTGTCAGAGGGACAGTACTGAGGGAGCACCGCACTGCCAGAGGGTCAGTGCAGACGGTGCGCCGCACTGCCAGAGGGTCAGTACTGAGGGAGTGCCGCACTGTCAGAGGGTCAGTACTGAGGGACTGCTGCGCTGCCAGAAGGTCAGTACTGAGGGAGCGCCGTACTGCCAGAGGGTCAGTACTGAGGGAGCGCAGCACTGTAGAGGGTCAGTACTGAGGGAGTGCCGCACTGTCAGAGGATCAGTACTGAGGGAGCGCCGCACTGTCAGAGGGTCAGTACTGAGGGAGCGCCGCACTGTCAGAGGGTCAGTTCTGAGGGAGTGCCGCACTGTCACAGGGTCAGTACTGAGGGAGTGCCGCACTGTCAGAGGGTCAGTACTGAGGGAGTGCCGCACCATCAGACGGTCAGTACTGAGGGAGCGCCGCACTGCCAGAGGGTCAGTACTGAGGGAGCGCCGTACTGCCAGAGGTTCAGTACTGAGGAAGCGCTGCACTGTCAGAGGGTCAGTACTGAGGGAGTGCCGCACTGTCAGAGGGTCAGTACTGAGGGAGTGCCGCACCAGCAGAGGGTCAGTACTGAGGGAGTGCCGCACTGTCAGAGGGTCAGTACTGAGGGACTGCTGCTCTGTCAGAGGTTCAGTACTGAGGGGGTGCTGCACTGTCAGAGGGTCAGTACTGAGGGAGTGCCGCACTGTCAGAGGGTCAGTACTGAGGGAGTGCCTCACTGTCACATGGTCAGTACTGAGGGAGTTCTGCACTGTCAGAGGGTCAGTACTGAGGGAGTGCCGCACTGTCAGAGGGTCAGTACTGAGGGAGTGCCTCACTGTCACATGGTCAGTACTGAGGGGGTGCTGCACTGTCAGAGGGTCAGTACTGAAGGACTGCTGCACTGTCATGGGGTCAGTACTGAGCGGGTGCTGCACTGTCAGAGGGTCAGTACTGAGGGAGCGCCGCACTGTCAGAGGGTCAGTACTGAGGGAGTGCCGCACTGTCAGAGGGTCAGAACTGAGGGAGTGCCGCACTGTCAGAGGGTCAGTACTGAAGGGCTGCTGCACTGTCAGAGGGTCAGTACTGAGGGAGTGCCGCACTGTCAGAGGGTCAGTACTGAGGGCGCGCCGCACTGTCAGAGGGTCAGTACAGAGGGCGTGCCGCACTGCCAGAGGGTCAGTACTGAGGGAGCACCGCACTGCCAGAGGGTCAGTACAGAGGGTGCGCCGCACTGTCAGAGGGTCAGTACTGAGGGAGTGCCGCACTGTCAGAGGGTCAGTACTGAAGGGCTGCTGCACTGTCAGAGGGTCAGTACTGAGGGAGTGCCGCACTGTCAGAGGGTCAGTACTGAGGGCGCGCCGCACTGTCAGAGGGTCAGTACAGAGGGCGTGCCGCACTGCCAGAGGGTCAGTACTGAGGGAGCGCCGTACTGCCAGAGGTTCAGTACTGAGGAAACGCCGCACTGTAGAGGGTCAGTACTGAGGAAGTGCCGCACTGTCAGAGGGTCAGTACTGAGGGAGCGCGGCACTGTCAGAGGGTCAGAACTGAGGGAGCGCTGCACTGTCAGATGGTCAATACTGAAGGAGTGCCGCACTGTCAGAGTGTCAGTACTGAGGGAGTGCCGCATTGTCAGAGGGTCAGTACTGAGGGAGTGCCGCACTGTCAGAGGGTCAGTACTGAGGGAGTGCCGCACTGTCAGAGGGTCAGTACTGAGGTAGTGCCGCACTGTCACAGGGTCAGTACTGAGTGAGTGCCGCACTGTCAGCGGGTCAGTACTGAGGGAGCGCTGCACTGTCAGAGAGGCAGTGCCGCACTGTCACAGGGTCAGTACTGAGGGAGCACCGCACTGCCAGAGGGTCAGTACTGCGGGCGCGCCGCACTGTCAGAGGGTCAGTACTGAGGGCGTGCCGCACTGCCAGAGGGTCAGTACTGAGGGAGTGCCGCACTGTCAGAGGGTCAGTACTAAGGGAGTGCCGCACTGTCAGAGTGTCAGTACTGAGGGATTGCCGCACTGTCAGAGGGTCAGTACTGAGGGAGTGCCGCACTGTCAGGGTGTCAGAACTGAGGGAGCGCCGCACTGTCAGAGGGTCAGTACTGAGGGAGCGCCGCACTGTCAGAGGGTCAGTACTGATGAAACGCCGCACTGTAGAGGGTTAGTACTGCGGGAGCGCCGCACTGTCAGAGGGTCTGTACTGAGTGCGCACTGTCATAGGGTCAGTACTGAGGGAGTGTCGTACTGTCAGAGGGTCAGTTCTGAGCGAGTGCTGCACTTTCAGAAGGTCAGCACTGAGGGAGTGCTTCACTGTCAGAGGGTCAGTACTGAGGGAGCACCGCACTGTCAGAGGGTCAGTACTGAGGGAGTGCCGCACTGTCAGAGGGTCAGTACTGAGGGAGTGCTGCATTGTCAAAGGGTCAGTACTGAGGGAGTGCTGCATTGTCCAAGGGTCAGTACTGAGGGAGTGCTGCATTGTCAGAGGGTCAGTACTGAGGGAGTGCTGCATTGTCAGAGGGTCAGTACTGAGGGAGTGCCGCACTGTCAGAGGGTCAGTACTGAGGGAGTGCTGCATTGTCAGAGGGTCAGTACTGAGTGAGCGCCGCACTGTTAGAGGGTCAGTACTGAGGGAGCGCCGCACTGTCATGGGGTCAGTACTGAGGGAGCACCACACTGCCAGAGGGTCACTACAGACGGTGCGCCGCACTGCCAGAGGGTCAGTACTGAGGAAGCGCTGCACTGTCAGAGGGGCAGTACTGAGGGAGTGCAGCACTGTCAGAGGGTCAGTACTGAGGGAGTGCCGCACTGTCAGAGGGTCAGTACTGAGGGAGTGCCGCACTGTCAGAGGGTCAGTACTGAGGGAGTGCCGCACTGTCAGAGGGTCAGTACTGCGGGAGTGTTGCACTGTCAGAGGGTCAGTACTGAGGGAGTGCCGCACTGTCAGAGGGTCAGTACTGAGGGAGTGCCGCACTGTCAGAGGGTCAGTACTGAGGGAGTGCCGCACTGTCAGAGGGTCAGTACTGAGGGAGTGCCGCACTGTCAGAGGGTCAGTACTGCGGGAGTGCCGCACTGTCAGAGAATCAGTACTGAAGGAGTGCTGCACTGTCAGAGGGTCAGTACTGAGGGAGCGCCGCACTGTCAGAGGGTCAGTACTTGGGAGTGCCGCACTGTCAGAGGGTCAGTACTGAGGGAGTGCCGCACTGTCAGAGGGTCAGTACTGAGGGAGTGCCGCACTGTCAGAGAATCAGTACTGAAGGAGTGCCGCACTGTCAGAGGGTCAGTACTGCGGGAGTGCCGCACTGTCAGAGGGTCAGTACTGAGGGAGTGCCGCACTGTCAGAGGGTCAGTACTGCGGGACCGCCGCACTGTCAGAGAATCAGTACTGAGGGAGTGCTGCACTGTCAGAGGGTCAGTACTGAAGGAGTGCTGCACTGTCAGAGGGTCAGTACTGAGGGAGTGCTGCACTGTCAGAGGGTCAGTACTGAGGGAGCGCCGCACTGTCAGAGGGTCAGTACTGAGGGAGCGCCGCACTGTCAGAGAGTCAGCACTGAAGGAGTGCCGCACCATCAGAGGGTCAGTACTGAGGGAGCGCCGCACTGCCAGAGGGTCAGTACTGAGGGAGCGCCGTCCTGCCAGAGGGTCAGTACTGAGGCAGCGCTGCACTGTGAGAGGTCAGTACTGAGGGAGAGCTGCACTGTGAGAGGGTCAGTACTGAGGGAGTGCTGCACTGTGAGAGGGTCAGTACTGAGGGAGCGCTGCACTGTGAGAGGTCAGTACTGAGGGAGTGCTGCACTGTCAGAGGGTTAGTACTGAGGGAGTGCCGCACTGTCAGAGAATCAGTACTGAAGGAGTGCTGCAGTGTCAGAGGGTCAGTACTGAGGGAGTGTAGCACTGTCAGAGGGTCAGTACTGAGGGAGTGCCGCACCATCAGAGGGTCAGTACTGAGGGAGCGCCGCACTGTCAGAGGGTCAGTACTGAGGGAGCGCCGTACTGCCAGAGGGTCAGTACTGAGGGAGCGCCGCACTGTCAGAGGGTCAGTACTGAGGGAGTGTAGCACTGTCAGAGGGTCAGTACTGAGGGAGTGCCGCACTGTCAGAGGGTCAGTACTGAGGGACTGCAGCGCTGTCAGAGGGTCAGTACTGAGGACGTGCCGCACTGCCAGAGGGTCAGTACTGAGGGAGCGCCGTACTGCCAGAGGGTCAGTACTGAGGAAGCGCAGCACTGTAGAGGGTCAGTACTGAGGGAGCGCCGCACTGTCAGAGGATCAGTACTGAGGGAGCCCCGCACTGTCAGAGAGTCAGTACTGAGGGAGCGCCGCACTGTCAGAGGGTCAGTACTGAAGGAGTGCTGCACTGTCATAGGGTCAGTCCTGAGGGAGCGCCGCACTGTCAGAGAGTCAGTACTGAGGGTGTGCTGCACTGTCAGAGGGTCAGTACTGAAGGAGTGCTGCACTGTCATGGGGTCAGTACTGAGGGAGTGCCGCACTGTCAGAGAGTCAGTACTGAGGGAGTGCTGCACTGTCAGAGGGTCAGTACTGAGGGCGTGCTGCACTGTCAGAGGGTCAGTACTGAGGGAGTGCCGCACTGTCAGAGGGTCAGTACTGAGGGAGTGCTGCACTGTCAGAGGGTTAGTACTGAGGGCGTGCTGCACTGTCAGAGGGTCAGGACTGAGGGAGCGCCGCAATGTCAGAGGGTCAGTACTGAGGGAGAGCCGCAATGTCTGAGGGTCAGTACTGAGGGAGACCCGCACTGTCAGAGGGTCAGTACTGAGGGAGTGCCGCACTGTCAGAGGGTCAGTACTGAGGGAGCGCGGCACTGTCAGAGGGTCAGTACTGAGGGAGCGCGGCACTGTCAGAGGGTCAGTACTGAGGAAGTGCCGTACTGTCAGATGGTCAGTACTGAGGGAGTGCTGCACTGTCAGAAGGTCAGTACCGAGGGAGTGCCGCACTCTCAGAGGGTCAATACTGAGGGAGTGCCGCACTGTCAGAGGGTCAGTACTGAGGAAGTGCCGTACTGTCAGATGGTCAGTACTGAGGGAGTGCTGCACTGTCAGAAGGTCAGTACCGAGGGAGTGCCGCACTCTCAGAGGGTCAGTACTGAGGGAGCGCCGCAGTGTCAGAGGGTCAGTACTGAGGGAGTGCTGCACTGTCTGAGGGTCAGGACTGAGGGAGTGCTGCACTGTCAGAGGGTCAGTACTGAGGGAGCGCCGCACTGTCAGAGGGTCAGAACTGAGGGAGTGCCGCACTGTCGGAGACTCAGTACTAAGGGAGCGCCGCATGGTCAGAGGGTCAGAACTGAGTGAGTGCCGCACTGTCAGAGGGTCAGTACTGAGGGAGTGCTGCATTGTCAGAGGGTAAGTACTGAGGGAGTGCCGCACTGTCAGAGGGTCAGTACTGAGGGAGTGCTGCACTGTCAGAGGGTCAGTACTGAGGGAGCACCGCACTGTCAGAGGGTCAGTACTGAGGGAGCGCCGAACTGTCAGAGGGTCAGTACTGAGGGAGTGCCGCACTGTCAGAGGGTCAGTACTGAGGGAGTGCCGCACAGTCAGAGGGTCAGTACTGAGTGAGCGCCGCACTGTCAGAGGGTCAGTACTGAGGGAGCGCCGCACTGTCAGCGGGTCAGTACTGAGGAAGTGCTGCACTGTCATGGGGTCAGTACTGAGGGAGTGCCGCACTGGAGAGGGTCAGTACTGAGGGAGTGCCGCACTGTCAGAGGGTCAGTACTGAGGGAGTGCCGCACTGTCAGAGAGTCAGTACTGATGGAATGCCGCACTGTCATGGGGTCAGTACTGAGGGAGTGCCGCACTGTCAGAGAGTCAGTACTGAGGGAGTGCTGCACTGTCAGAGGGTCAGTACTGAAGGAGTGCAGCACTGTCATGGGGTCAGTACTGAGTGAGCGCCGCACTGTCAGATGGTCAGTACTGAGGGAGTGCCGCACTGTCAGAGGGTCAGGACTGAGGAAGTGCCGTACTGTCAGATGGTCAGTACTGAGGGAGTGCCGCACTGTCAGAGGGTCAGTACTGAGGGAGTGCCGCACTCTCAGAGGGTCAGTACTGAGGGAGTGCTGCACTGTCAGAGGGTCAGTACTGAAGGAGTGCCGCACTGTCATGGGGTCAGTACTGAGGGAGTGCCGCACTGTCAGAGAGTCAGTACTGAGGGAGTGCTGCACTGTCAGAGGGTCAGTACTGAGGGAGTGCCGCACTGTCAGAGGGTCAGTACTGAGGGAGTGCCGCACTCTCAGAGGGTTAGTACTGAGGGAGTGCCGCACTGTCAGAGGGTCAGTACTGTGGGAGTGCCGTACTGTCAGAGGGTCAGTACTGAAGGAGTGCCGCACTGTCAGAGGGTCCGTACTGAGGGAGCGCCGCAGTGTCAGAGGGTCAGTACTGAGGGAGTGCTGCACTGTCTGAGGGTCAGGACTGAGGGAGTGCTGCACTGTCAGAGGGTCAGTACTGAGGGAGCGCCGCACTGTCAGAGGGTCAGAACTGAGGGAGTGCCGCACTGTCGGAGACTCAGTACTAAGGGAGCGCCGCATGGTCAGAGGGTCAGAACTAAGTGAGTGCCGCACTGTCAGAGGGTCAGTACTGAGGGAGTGCTGCATTGTCAGAGGGTAAGTACTGAGGGAGTGCCGCACTGTCAGAGGGTCAGTACTGAGGGAGTGGGGCACTGTCAGAGGGTCAGTACTGAGGGAGCGCCGAACTGTCAGAGGGTCAGTACTGAGGGAGTGCCGCACTGTCAGAGGGGCAGTACTGAGGGAGTGCCGCACTGTCAGAGGGTCAGTACTGAGTGAGCGCCGCACTGTCAGAGGGTCAGTACTGAGGGAGCGCCGCATTGTCAGCGGGTCAGTACTGAGGAGGTGCTGCACTGTCATGGGGTCAGTACTGAGGGAGTGCCGCACTGGAGAGGGTCAGTACTGAGGGAGTGCCGCACTGTCAGAGGGTCAGTACTGAGGGAGTGCCGCACTGTCAGAGGATCTGTACTGAGGGAGCGCCGCACTGTCAGAGAGTCAGTACTGATGGAATGCCGCACTGTCATGGGGTCAGTACTGAGGGAGTGCCGCACTGTCAGAGAGTCAGTACTGAGGGAGTGCTGCACTGTCAGAGGGTCAGTACTGAAGGAGTGCCGCACTGTCATGGGGTCAGTACTGAGGGAGTGCCGCACTGTCAGAGAGTCAGTACTGAGGGAGTGCTGCACTGTCAGAGGGTCAGTACTGAAGGAGTGCTGCACTGTCAGAGGATCTGTACTGAGGAAGCGCAGCACTGTAGAGGGTCAGTACTGAGGGAGCGTCGCACTGTCAGAGGATCAGTACTGAGGGAGCCCCGCACTGTCAGAGAGTCAGTACTGAGGGAGTGCTGCACTGTCAGAGGGTCAGTACTGAGGGAGTGCCGCACTGTCAGAGGGTCAGTACTGAAGGAGTGCTGCACTGTCATAGGGTCAGTCCTGAGGGAGCGCCGCACTGTCAGAGAGTTAGTACTGAGGGTGTGCTGCACTGTCAGAGGGTCAGTACTGAAGGAGTGCTGCACTGTCATGGGGTCAGTACTGAGGGAGTGCCGCACTGTCAGAGAGTCAGTACTGAGGGAGTGCTGCACTGTCAGAGGGTCAGTACTGAGGGCGTGCTGCACTGTCAGAGGGTCAGTACTGAGGGAGTGCCGCACTGTCAGAGGGTCAGTACTGAGGGAGTGCTGCACTGTCAGAGGGTTAGTACTGAGGGCGTGCTGCACTGTCAGAGGGTCAGGACTGAGGGAGCGCCGCAATGTCAGAGGGTCAGTACTGAGGGAGAGCCGCAATGTCTGAGGGTCAGTACTGAGGGAGTGCCGTACTGTCAGAGGGTCAGTACTGAGGGAGCGCGGCACTGTCAGAGGGTCAGTACTGAGGGAGCGCGGCACTGTCAGAGGGTCAGTACTGAGGAAGTGCCGTACTGTCAGAGGGTCAGTACTGAAGGAGTGCTGCACTGTCGGAGACTCAGTACTAAGGGAGCGCCGCATGGTCAGAGGGTCAGAACTGAGTGAGTGCCGCACTGTCAGAGGGTCAGTACTGAGGGAGTGCTGCATTGTCAGAGGGTAAGTACTGAGGGAGTGCCGCACTGTCAGAGGGTCAGTACTGAGGGAGTGCTGCACTGTCAGAGGGTCAGTACTGAGGGAGCACCGCACTGTCAGAGGGTCAGTACTGAGGGAGCGCCGAACTGTCAGAGGGTCAGTACTGAGGGAGTGCCGCACTGTCAGAGGGTCAGTACTGAGGGAGTGCCGCACAGTCAGAGGGTCAGTACTGAGTGAGCGCCGCACTGTCAGAGGGTCAGTACTGAGGGAGCGCCGCACTGTCTGCAGGTCAGTACTGAGGAAGTGCTGCACTGTCATGGGGTCAGTACTGAGGGAGTGCCGCACTGGAGAGGGTCAGTACTGAGGGAGTGCTGCACTGTCAGAGGGTCAGCACTGAGGGAGTGCCGCACTGTCAGAGAGTCAGTACTGATGGAATGCCGCACTGTCAGAGGGTCAGTACTGAGAGAGTGCCGCACTGTCATGGGGTCAGTACTGAGGGAGTGCCGCACTGTCAGAGAGTCAGTACTGAGGGAGTGCTGCACTGTCAGAGAGTCAGTACTGAGGGAGTGCCGCACTGTCATGGGGTCAGTACTGAGGGAGCGCCGCACTGTCAGATGGTCAGTACTGAGGGAGTGCCGCACTGTCAGAGGGTCAGGACTGAGGAAGTGCCGTACTGTCAGATGGTCAGTACTGAGGGAGTGCCGCACTGTCAGAGGGTCAGTACTGAGGGAGTGCCGCACTCTCAGAGGGTCAGTACTGAGGGAGTGCCGCACTGTCAGAGGGTCAGTACTGTGGGAGTGCCGTACTGTCAGAGGGTCAGTACTGAAGGAGTGCTGCACTGTCACGGGTCCGTACTGAGGGAGCGCCGCAGTGTCAGAGGGTCAGTACTGAGGGAGTGCTGCACTGTCTGAGGGTCAGGACTGAGGGAGTGCTGCACTGTCAGAGGGTCAGTACTGAGGGAGCGCCGCACTGTCAGAGGGTCAGAACTGAGGGAGTGCCGCACTGTCGGAGACTCAGTACTAAGGGAGCGCCGCATGGTCAGAGGGTCAGAACTAAGTGAGTGCCGCACTGTCAGAGGGTCAGTACTGAGGGAGTGCTGCATTGTCAGAGGGTAAGTACTGAGGGAGTGCCGCACTGTCAGAGGGTCAGTACTGAGGGAGTGGGGCACTGTCAGAGGGTCAGTACTGAGGGAGCGCCGAACTGTCAGAGGGTCAGTACTGAGGGAGTGCCGCACTGTCAGAGGGGCAGTACTGAGGGAGTGCCGCACTGTCAGAGGGTCAGTACTGAGTGAGCGCCGCACTGTCAGAGGGTCAGTACTGAGGGAGTGCCGCACTGGAGAGGGTCAGTACTGAGGGAGTGCCGCACTGTCAGAGGGTCAGTACTGAGGGAGTGCCGCACTGTCAGAGGATCTGTACTGAGGGAGCGCCGCACTGTCAGAGAGTCAGTACTGATGGAATGCCGCACTGTCATGGGGTCAGTACTGAGGGAGTGCCGCACTGTCAGAGAGTCAGTACTGAGGGAGTGCTGCACTGTCAGAGGGTCAGTACTGAAGGAGTGCCGCACTGTCATGGGGTCAGTACTGAGGGAGTGCCGCACTGTCAGAGAGTCAGTACTGAGGGAGTGCTGCACTGTCAGAGGGTCAGTACTGAAGGAGTGCTGCACTGTCATAGAGTCAGTACTGAGGGAGCGCCGCACTGTCAGAGAGTCAGTACTGAGGGAGTGCCTCACTGTCATGGGGTCAGTGCTGAGGGAGTGCTGCACTGTCAGAGAGTCAGTACTGAGGGAGTGCCGCACTGTCGGAGAGTCAGTACTGAGGGAGTGCTGCACTGTCAGAGGGTCAGTACTGAAGGAGTGCTGCACTGCCAGAGGGTCAGTACAGACGGTGCGCCGCACTGTCAGAGGGTCAGTACTGAGGGACTTCTGCACTGCCAGAGGGTCAGTACTGAGGGAGCGCCGTACTGCCAGAGGGTCAGTACTGAGGAAGTGCCGCACTGTAGAGGGTCAGTACTGAGGGAGTGCCGCACTGTCAGAGGGTCAGTACTGAGGGAGTGCTGCACTGTCTGAGGGTCAGTACTGAGGGAGCGCCGCACTGTCGGAGACTCCGTACTAAGGGAGCGCCGCATGGTCAGAGGGTCAGAACTGAGTGAGTGCCACACTGTCGGAGGGTCAGTACTGAGGAAGTGCCGCACTGGCAGAGGATTAATACTGAGGGAGTGTCATACTGTCAGAGGGTCAGTACTGAGGGAGCACCGCACTGACAGAGGGTCAGTACTGAGGGAGTGCTGCACTGTCAGAGGGTCAGTACTGAGGGAGTGCCGCACTGTCAGAGGGTCAGTACTGTGGGAGTGCCGTACTGTCAGAGGGTCAGTACTGAGGGAGTGCCGCACTGTCAGAGGGTCAGTACTGAGGGAGTGCTGCACTGTCAGAGTATCAGTACTGAGGGAGCGCCGCAATGTCAGAGGGTCAGTACTGAGGGAGTGCCGCACTGTCAGAGGGTCAGTACTGAGGGAGTGCCGCACTGTCAGAGGGTCAGTACTGAGGGAGTGCCGCACTGTCAGAGGGTCAGTACTGAGGGAGCACCGCACTGTCAGAGGGTCAGTACAGAGGGAGTGCCGCACAGTCAGAGGGTCAGTACAGAGGGAGCACCGCACTGTCAGAGGGTCAGTACAGAGGGAGTGCCGCACTGTCAGATGGTCAGTACAGAGGGAGTGCCGCACTGTCAGATGGTCAGTACTGAGGGAGTGCCGCACTGTCAGAGGGTCAGTACTGAGGGAGTGCGGCACTGTCAGAGGGTCAGAACTGAGGGAGTGCTGCACTGTCAGAGGGTCAGTACTGAGGGAGTGCCGCACTGTCAGAGGGTCAGTACTGAGGGAGTGTCGCACTATCAGAGGGTCAGTACTGAGGGAGTGCCGCACAGTCAGAGGGTCAGTACTGAGTGAGCGCCGCACTGTCAGAGGGTCAGTACTGAGGGAGCTCCGCACTGTCAGCGGGTCAGTACTGAGGAAGTGCTGCACTGTCATGGGGTCAGTACTGAGGGAGTGCCGCACTGGAGAGGGTCAGTACTGAGGGAGTGCCGCACTGTCAGAGGGTCAGTACTGAGGGAGTGCCGCACTGTCAGAGGATCTGTACTAAGGGAGTGCCGCACTGTCATGGGGTCAGTACTGAGGGAGTGCCGCACTGTCAGAGAGTCAGTACTGAGGGAGTGCTGCACTGTCAGAGGGTCAGTACTGAGGGAGTGCCGCACTGTCACAGGGTCAGTACTGAGGGAGTGCCGCACCGTCACAGGGTCAGTACTGAGGGAGTGCCGCACTGTGAGAGGGTCAGTACTGAGGGAGCGGCGCACTGTGAGAGGGTCAGTACTGAGGGAGTGCCGCACTGTGAGAGGGTCAGTACTGAGGGAGCGGCGCACTGTCAGAGGGTCAGTACTGAGGGAGTCCCGCACTGTCAGATGGTCAGTACTGAGGGAGTGCGGCACTGTCAGAGGGTCAGAACTGAGGGAGTGGTGCACTGTCAGAGGGTCAGTACTGAGGGAGTGCCGCACTGTCAGAGGGTCAGTACTGAGGGAGTGTCGCACTATCAGAGGGTCAGTACTGAGGGAGTGCCGCACTGTCAGAGGGTCAGTACTGAGGGAGTGCTGATCTGTCAGAGGGTCAGTACTGAAGGAGTGCTGCACTGTCAGAGGGTCAGTACTGAGGGAGCGCCGCACTGTCAGGGGGTCAGTACTGAGGGAGTGCTGATCTGTCAGAGGGTCAGTACTGAAGTAGTGCTGCACTGTCAGAGGGTCAGTACTGAGGGAGCGCCGCACTGTCAGAGAGTCTGTACTGAGGGAGTGCCGCACTGTCAGAGGGTCAGTACTGAAGGAGTGCTGCACTGTCATGGGGTCAGTACTGAGGGAGCACCGCACTGCCAGAGAGTCAGAACTGAGGGAGCACCGCACTGTCAGAGAGTCAGTACTGAGGGAGTGCTGCACTGTTAGAGGATCAGTACTGAGGGAGAGCCACACTGTCGGAGAGTCAGTACTGAGGGAGTGCCGCACTGTCAGAGAGTCAGTACTGAGGGAGTGCCGCACTGTCAGACGGTCAGTACTGAAGGAGTGCTGCACTGTCAGAGGGTCAGTACTGAGGGAGCGCCGCACTGTCAGAGAGTCAGTACTGAGGGAGTGCCGCACTGTCAGAGGGTCAATACTGAAGGAGTGCTGCACTGTCAAGGGGTCAGTACTGAGGGAGCACCGCACTGCCAGAGGGTCAGTACAGAAGGTGCGCCGCACTGTCAGAGGCTCAGTACTGAGGGAGACCCGCACTGTCAGCGGGTCAGTACTGAGGGAGTGCCGCACAGTGAGAGGGTCAGTACTGAGGGAGCGCTGCACTGTCAGAGGCTCAGTACTGAAGGAGTGCTGCACTGTCAGAGGGTCAGTACCGAGGGAATGCCGCACTGTCAGAGGCTCAGTACTGAGGGAGTGCCGCACTGTCAGAGGGTCAGTACCGAGGGAGTGCCGCACTGTCAGAGGGTCAGTACTGAGGGAGTGCCGCACTGTCAGAGGGTCAGTACTGAGGGTGTGCCGTACTGTCAGAGAGTCAGTACTGAGGGAGTGCTGCACTGTCAGAGGGTCAGTACTGAAGGAGTGCTGCACTGTCATGGGGTCAGTATTGAGGGAGTGCCGCACTGTCAGAGGGTCAGTACTGAGGGTGTGCCGCACTGTCAGAGGGTCAGTACTGAGGGAGTGCCGCAATGTCAGAGGGTCAGTACTGAGGGAGAGCCGCTATGTCTGAGGGTCAGTACTGAGGGAGACCCGCACTGTCAGAGGGTCAGTACTGAGGGAGTGCCGTACTGTCAGAGGCTCAGTACTGAAGGAGTGCTGCACTGTCATGGGGTCAGTACTGAGGGAGTGCAGCACTGTCAGAGAGCCAGTACTGAGGGAGTGCTGCACTGTCAGAGGGTCAGTACTGAGGGCGTGCTGCACTGTCAGAGGGTCAGTACTGAGGGAGCGCCGCAATGTCAGAGGGTCAGTACTGAGGGAGAGCCGCAATGTCTGAGGGTCAGTACTGAGGGAGACCTGCACTGTCATGGGGTCAGTACTGAGGGAGTGCAGCACTGTCAGAGAGTCAGTACTGAGGGACTGCTGCACTGTCAGAGGGTCAGTACTGAGGGCGTGCTGCACTGTCAGAGGGTCAGTACTGAGGGAGTGCTGCACTGTCAGAGGGTCAGTACTGAGGGCGTGCTGCACTGTCAGAGGGTCCGTACTGAGCGAGCGCCGCAATGTCAGAGGGTCAGTACTGAGGGAGAGCAGCAATGTCTGAGGGTCAGTACTGAGGGAGACCCGCTCTGTCAGAGTGTCAGTACTGAGGGAGTGCCGCACTGTGAGAGGGTCAGTACTGAGGGAGCGGCGCACTGTCAGAGGGTCAGTACTGAGGGAGCGCCGCAATGTCAGAGGGTCAGTACTGAGGGAGAGCCGCAATGTCTGAGGGTCAGTACTGAGGGAGACCCGCACTGTCAGAGGGTCAGTACTGAGGGAGTGCCGTACTGTCAGAGGGTCAGTACTGAAGGAGTGCTGCACTGTCATGGGGTCAGTACTGAGGGAGTGCCGCACTGTCTGAGGGTCAGCACTGAGGGAGTACCGCACTGGCAGAGGGTCAGTACTGAAGGAGTGCTGCACTGTCATGGGGTCAGTACTGAGGGAGTGCCGCACTGTCTGAGGGTCAGTACTGAGGGAGTGCAGCACTGTCAGAGAGTCAGTACTGAGGGAGTGCTGCACTGTCAGAGGGTCAGTACTGAGGGCGTGCTGCACTGTCAGAGGGTCAGTACTGAGGGAGTGCTGCACTGTCAGAGGGTCAGTACTGAGGGCGTGCTGCACTGTCAGAGGGTCCGTACTGAGCGAGCGCCGCAATGTCAGAGGGTCAGTACTGAGGGAGAGCAGCAATGTCTGAGGGTCAGTACTGAGGGAGACCCGCTCTGTCAGAGTGTCAGTACTGAGGGAGTGCCGCACTGTGAGAGGGTCAGTACTGAGGGAGCGGCGCACTGTCAGAGGGTCAGTACTGAGGGAGTGCCGCACTGTCAGAGGGTCAGTACTGAGGGAGCGCCGCACTGTCTGAGGGTCAGTACTGAGGGAGCGCTGCACTGTCAGAGGGTCAGTACTGAAGGAGTGCTGCACTGTCATGGGGTCAGTACTGAGGGAGTGCCGCACTGTCAGAGGGTCAGTACTGAGGGTGTGCCGCACTGTCAGAGGGTCAGTACTGAGGGAGTGCCGTACTGTCAGAGGGTCAGTACTGAAGGACTACTGCACTGTCAGAAGGTCAGTACCGAGGGAGTGCCGTTTTGTCAGAGGGCCTGTACTGAGGGAGTGCTGCACTGTCAGAGGGTCAGTACTGAGGGAGTGCCGCACTGTCAGAGGGTCAGTACTGAGGGAGTTCCGCACTGTCACAGGGTCAGTACTGAGGGAGGGCCGCACTGTGAGAGGGTCACTACTGAGGGAGCGGCGCACTGTGAGAGGGTCATTACTGAGGGAGTGCCGCACTGTGAGAGGGTCAGTACTGAGGGAGTGCCGCACAGTGAGAGGGTCAGTACTGAGGGAGCGTCGCACTGTCAGAGGGTCAGAACTGAGGGAGCGCTGCACTGTCAGAGGGTCAGTACTGAGGGAGCGGCGCACTGTCAGAGGGTCAGTACTGAGGGAGTGCCGTACTGTCAGAGAGTCAGTACTGAGGGTGTGCCGTACTGTCAGAGAGTCAGTACTGAGGGAGTGCCGTACTGTCAGAGGGTCAGTACTGAAGGACTACTGCACTGTCAGAGGGTCAGTACTGGGGGCGTGCTGCACTGTCAGAGGGTCAGTACTGAGGGAGCGCCGCAATGTCAGAGGGTCAGTACTGAGGGAGAGCCGCAATGTCTGAGGGTCCGTACTGAGGCAGACCCGCACTGTCAGAGGGTCAGTACTGAGGGAGTGCCGTACTGTCAGAGGCTCAGTACTGAAGGAGTGCTGCACTGTCATGGGGTCAGTGCTGAGGGAGTGCAGCACTGTCAGAGAGTCAGTACTGAGGGAGTGCTGCACTGTCAGAGGGTCAGTACTGAGGGCGTGCTGCACTGTCAGAGGGTCAGTACTGAGGGAGCGCCGCAATGTCAGAGGGTCAGTACTGAGGGAGCACCGCACTGTCAGAGGGTCAGTACTGAGGGAGTGCCGTACTGTCAGAGGCTCAGTACTGAAGGAGTGCTGCACTGTCAGAGGGTCATTACTGAGGGAGTGCCGTACTGTCAGAGGGTCAGTACCGAGGGAGTGCCGCACTGTCAGAGGGTCAGTACTGAGGGAGTGCTGCACTGTCATGGGCTCAGTACTGAGGGAGTGCCGCACTGTCAGAGGGTCAGTACTGAGGGAGTGCTGCACTGTCAGAGGGTCACTACTGAGGGAGTGCCGCACTGTGAGAGGGTCAGTACTGAGGGAGCGGCGCACTGTCAGAGGGTCAGTACTGAGGGAGTGCCGCACTGTCAGAGGGTCAGTACTGAGGGAGACCCGCACTGTCAGAGGGTCAGTACTGAGGGAGTGCCGCACAGTGAGAGGGTCAGTACTGAGGGAGTGCTGCACTGTCAGAGGGTCAGTACTGAAGGAGTGCTGCACTGCCAGAGGGTCAGTACAGACGGTGCGCCGCACTGTCAGAGGGTCAGTACTGAGGGAGTGCTGCACTGTCAGAGGGTCAGTACTGAGGGACTTCTGCACTGCCAGAGGGTCAGTACTGAGGGAGCGCCGTACTGCCAGAGGGTCAGTACTGAGGAAGTGCCGCACTGTCAGAGGGTCAGTACTGAGGGAGCGCCGCACTGTAGAGGGTCAGTACTGAGGGAGTGCCGCACTGTCAGAGGGTCAGTACTGAGGGAGTGCTGCACTGTCTGAGGGTCAGTACTGAGGGAGCGCCGCACTGTCGGAGACTCCGTACTAAGGGAGCGCCGCATGGTCAGAGGGTCAGAACTGAGTGAGTGCCATACTGTCGGAGGGTCAGTACTGAGGAAGTGCCGCACTGGCAGAGGATTAATACTGAGGGAGTGTCATACTGTCAGAGGGTCAGTTCTGAGGGAGTGCCGCACTGTCAGAGGGTCAGTACTGAGGGAGTGCTGCACTGTCAGAAGGTCAGTACTGAGGGAGCACCGCACTGACAGAGGGTCAGTACTGAGGGAGTGCTGCACTGTCAGAGGGTCAGTACTGAGGGAGTGCCGCACTGTCAGAGGGTCAGTACTGTGGGAGTGCCGTACTGTCAGAGGGTCAGTACTGAAGGAGTGCTGCACTGTCACGGGTCAGTACTGAGGGAGCGCCGCACTGTCAGAGGGTCAGTACTGAGGGAGTGCCGCACTGTCAGAGGGTCAGTACTGAGGGAGTGCCGCACTGTCAGAGGGTCAGTACTGAGGGAGCACCGCACTGTCAGAGGGTCAGTACAGAGGGAGTGCCGCACAGTCAGAGGGTCTGTACTGAGGGAGTGCCGCACCGTCAGAGGGTCAGTACTGAGTGAGCGCCGCACTGTCAGAGGGTCAGTACTGAGGGAGCGCCGCACTGTCAGCGGGTCAGTACTGAGGAAGTGCTGCACTGTCATGGGGTCAGTACTGAGGGAGTGCCGCACTGGAGAGGGTCAGTACTGAGGGAGTGCCGCACTGTCAGAGGGTCAGTACTGAGGGAGTGCCGCACTGTCAGAGGATCTGTACTGAGGGAGTGCCGCACTGTCATGGGGTCAGTACTGAGGGAGTGCCGCACTGTCAGAGAGTCAGTACTGAGGGAGTGCTGCACTGTCAGAGGGTCAGTACTGAGGGAGTGCCGCACTGTCACAGGGTCAGTACTGAGGGAGTGCCGCACCGTCACAGGGTCAGTACTGAGGGAGTGCCGCACTGTGAGAGGGTCAGTACTGAGGGAGCGGCGCACTGTGAGAGGGTCAGTACTGAGGGAGTGCCGCACTGTGAGAGGGTCAGTACTGAGGGAGCGGCGCACTGTCAGAGGGTCAGTACTGAGGGAGTCCCGCACTGTCAGATGGTCAGTACTGAGGAAGTGCGGCACTGTCAGAGGGTCAGAACTGAGGGAGTGCTGCACTGTCAGAGGGTCAGTACTGAGGGAGTGCCGCACTGTCAGACGGTCAGTACTGAGGGAGCACCGCACTGTCAGAGGGTCAGTACTGAGGGAGTGCCGCACAGTCAGAGGGTCAGTACTGAGTGAGCGCCGCACTGTCAGAGGGTCAGTACTGAGGGAGCTCCGCACTGTCAGCGGGTCAGTACTGAGGAAGTGCTGCACTGTCATGGGGTCAGTACTGAGGGAGTGCCGCACTGGAGAGGGTCAGTACTGAGGGAGTGCCGCACTGTCAGAGGGTCAGTACTGAGGGAGTGCCGCACTGTCAGAGGATCTGTACTGAGGGAGTGCCGCACTGTCATGGGGTCAGTACTGAGGGAGTGCCGCACTGTCAGAGAGTCAGTACTGAGGGAGTGCTGCACTGTCAGAGGGTCAGTACTGAGGGAGTGCCGCACTGTCACAGGGTCAGTACTGAGGGAGTGCCGCACCGTCACAGGGTCAGTACTGAGGGAGTGCCGCACTGTGAGAGGGTCAGTACTGAGGGAGCGGCGCACTGTGAGAGGGTCAGTACTGAGGGAGTGCCGCACTGTGAGAGGGTCAGTACTGAGGGAGCGGCGCACTGTCAGAGGGTCAGTACTGAGGGAGTCCCGCACTGTCAGATGGTCAGTACTGAGGGAGTGCGGCACTGTCAGAGGGTCAGAACTGAGGGAGTGGTGCACTGTCAGAGGGTCAGTACTGAGGGAGTGCCGCACTGTCAGAGGGTCAGTACTGAGGGAGTGTCGCACTATCAGAGGGTCAGTACTGAGGGAGTGCCGCACTGTCAGAGGGTCAGTACTGAGGGAGTGCTGATCTGTCAGACGGTCAGTACTGAAGGAGTGCTGCACTGTCAGAGGGTCAGTACTGAG
Organism: Scyliorhinus torazame; assembly: GCF_047496885.1. Classification (NCBI taxonomy): domain Eukaryota; kingdom Metazoa; phylum Chordata; class Chondrichthyes; order Carcharhiniformes; family Scyliorhinidae; genus Scyliorhinus; species Scyliorhinus torazame. The sequence continues at coordinate 13,022,469 of NC_092711.1, forward strand.
GGAGCGCCGCACTGTCAGGGGGTCAGTACTGAGGGAGTGCTGATCTGTCAGAGGGTCAGTACTGAAGTAGTGCTGCACTGTCAGAGGGTCAGTACTGAGGGAGCGCCGCACTGTCAGAGAGTCTGTACTGAGGGAGTGCCGCACTGTCAGAGGGTCAGTACTGAAGGAGTGCTGCACTGTCATGGGGTCAGTACTGAGGGAGCACCGCACTGCCAGAGAGTCAGAACTGAGGGAGCACCGCACTGTCAGAGAGTCAGTACTGAGGGAGTGCTGCACTGTTAGAGGATCAGTACTGAGGGAGAGCCACACTGTCGGAGAGTCAGTACTGAGGGAGTGCCGCACTGTCAGAGAGTCAGTACTGAGGGAGTGCCGCACTGTCAGACGGTCAGTACTGAAGGAGTGCTGCACTGTCAGAGGGTCAGTACTGAGGGAGCGCCGCACTGTCAGAGAGTCAGTACTGAGGGAGTGCCGCACTGTCAGAAAGTCAATACTGAAGGAGTGCTGCACTGTCAAGGGGTCAGTACTGAGGGAGCACCGCACTGCCAGAGGGTCAGTACAGAAGGTGCGCCGCACTGTCAGAGGCTCAGTACTGAGGGAGACCCGCACTGTCAGCGGGTCAGTACTGAGGGAGTGCCGCACAGTGAGAGGGTCAGTACTGAGGCAGCGTCGCACTGTCAGAGGGTCAGAACTGAGGGAGCGCTGCACTGTCAGAGGCTCAGTACTGAGGGAGTGCCGCACTGTCAGAGGGTCAGTACCGAGGGAGTGCCGCACTGTCAGAGGGTCAGTACTGAGGGAGTGCCGCACTGTCAGAGGGTCAGTACTGAGGGTGTGCCGTACTGTCAGAGAGTCAGTACTGAGGGAGTGCTGCACTGTCAGAGGGTCAGTACTGAAGGAGTGCCGCACTGTCAGAGAGTCAGTACTGAGGGAGTGCTGCACTGTCAGAGGGTCAGTACTGAGGGAGTGCTGCACTGTCATGGGGTCAGTATTGAGGGAGTGCCGCACTGTCAGAGGGTCAGTACTGAGGGTGTGCCGCACTGTCAGAGGGTCAGTACTGAGGGAGTGCCGCAATGTCAGAGGGTCAGTACTGAGGGAGAGCCGCTATGTCTGAGGGTCAGTACTGAGGGAGACCCGCACTGTCAGAGGGTCAGTACTGAGGGAGTGCCGTACTGTCAGAGGCTCAGTACTGAAGGAGTGCTGCACTGTCATGGGGTCAGTACTGAGGGAGTGCAGCCCTGTCAGAGAGCCAGTACTGAGGGAGTGCTGCACTGTCAGAGGGTCAGTACTGAGGGCGTGCTGCACTGTCAGAGGGTCAGTACTGAGGGAGCGCCGCAATGTCAGAGGGTCAGTACTGAGGGAGAGCCGCAATGTCTGAGGGTCAGTACTGAGGGAGACCCGCACTGTCAGAGGGTCAGTACTGAGGGAGTGCCGTACTGTCAGAGGGTCAGTACTGAAGGAGTGCTGCACTGTCATGGGGTCAGTATTGAGGGAGTGCAGCACTGTCAGAGAGTCAGTACTGAGGGAGTGCTGCACTGTCAGAGGGTCAGTACTGAGGGCGTGCTGCACTGTCAGAGGGTCAGTACTGAGGGAGTGCTGCACTGTCAGAGGGTCAGTACTGAGGGCGTGCTGCACTGTCAGAGGGTCCGTACTGAGCGAGCGCCGCAATGTCAGAGGGTCAGTACTGAGGGAGAGCCGCAATGTCTGAGGGTCAGTACTGAGGGAGACCCGCTCTGTCAGAGTGTCAGTACTGAGGGAGTGCCGCACTGTGAGAGGGTCAGTACTGAGGGAGCAGCGCACTGTCAGAGGGTCAGTACTGAGGGAGTGCCGCACTGTCAGAGGGTCAGTACTGAGGGAGCGCCGCACTGTCTGAGGGTCAGTACTGAGGGAGCGCTGCACTGTCAGAGGGTCAGTACTGAGGGAGCGCTGCACTGTCAGAGGGTCAGTACTGAAGGAGTGCTGCACTGTCATGGGGTCAGTACTGAGGGAGTGCCGCACTGTCAGAGGGTCAGTACTGAGGGTGTGCCGCACTGTCAGAGGGTCAGTACTGAGGGAGTGCCGTACTGTCAGAGGGTCAGTACTGAAGGACTACTGCACTGTCAGAAGGTCAGTACCGAGGGAGTGCCGTTTTGTCAGAGGGCCTGTACTGAGGGAGTGCTGCACTGTCAGAGGGTCAGTACTGAGGGAGTGCCGCACTGTCAGAGGGTCAGTACTGAGGGAGTTCCGCACTGTCACAGGGTCAGTACTGAGGGAGGGCCGCACTGTGAGAGGGTCACTACTGAGGGAGCGGCGCACTGTGAGAGGGTCAGTACTGAGGGAGTGCCGCACTGTGAGAGGGTCAGTACTGAGGGAGTGCCGCACAGTGAGAGGGTCAGTACTGAGGGAGCGTCGCACTGTCAGAGGGTCAGAACTGAGGGAGCGCTGCACTGTCAGAGGGTCAGTACTGAGGGAGCGGCGCACTGTCAGAGGGTCAGTACTGAGGGAGTGCCGTACTGTCAGAGAGTCAGTACTGAGGGTGTGCCGTACTGTCAGAGAGTCAGTACTGAGGGAGTGCTGCACTGTCAGAGGGTCAGTACTGAAGGAATGCTGCACTGTCATGGGGTCAGTATTGAGGGAGTGCCGCACTGTCAGAGGGTCAGTACTGAGGGTGTGCCGCACTGTCAGAGGGTCAGTACTGAGGGAGTGCCGTACTGTCAGAGGGTCAGTACTGAAGGACTACTGCACTGTCAGAGGGTCAGTACTGGGGGCGTGCTGCACTGTCAGAGGGTCAGTACTGAGGGAGCGCCGCAATGTCAGAGGGTCAGTACTGAGGGAGAGCCGCAATGTCTGAGGGTCCGTACTGAGGCAGACCCGCACTGTCAGAGGGTCAGTACTGAGGGAGTGCCGTACTGTCAGAGGCTCAGTACTGAAGGAGTGCTGCACTGTCATGGGGTCAGTACTGAGGGAGTGCTGCACTGTCAGAGGGTCAGTACTGAGGGCGTGCTGCACTGTCAGAGGGTCAGTACTCAGGGAGCGCCGCAATGTCAGTGGGTCAGTACTGAGGGAGCACCGCACTGTCAGAGGGTCAGTACTGAGGGAGTGCCGTACTGTCAGAGGCTCAGTACTGAAGGAGTGCTGCACTGTCAGAGGGTCATTACTGAGGGAGTGCCGTACTGTCAGAGGGTCAGTACCGAGGGAGTGCCGCACTGTCAGAGGGTCAGTACTGAGGGAGTGCTGCACTGTCATGGGCTCAGTACTGAGGGAGTGCCGCACTGTCAGAGGGTCAGTACTGAGGGAGTGCTGCACTGTCAGAGGGTCACTACTGAGGGAGTGCCGCACTGTGAGAGGGTCAGTACTGAGGGAGCGGCGCACTGTCAGAGGGTCAGTACTGAGGGAGTGCCGCACTGTCAGAGGGTCAGTACTGAGGGAGACCCGCACTGTCAGAGGGTCAGTACTGAGGGAGTGCCGCACAGTGAGAGGGTCAGTACTGAGGGAGCGTCGCACTGTCAGAGGGTCAGAACTGAGGGAGCGCTGCACTGTCAGAGGGTCAGTAATGAAGGAGTGCTGCACTGTCATGGGGTCAGTACTGAGGGAGTGCCGCACTGTCAGAGGGTCAGTACTGAGGGTGTGCCGCACTGTCAGAGGGTCAGTACTGAGGGAGTGCCGTACTGTCAGAGGGTCAGTACTGAAGGACTACTGCACTGTCAGAAGGTCAGTACCGAGGGAGTGCCGTTTTGTCAGAGGGCCTGTACTGAGGGAGTGCTGCACTGTCAGAGGGTCAGTACTGAGGGAGTGCCGCACTGTCAGAGGGTCAGTACTGAGGGAGTTCCGCACTGTCACAGGGTCAGTACTGAGGGAGTGGGGCACTGTCAGAGGGTCAGTACTGAGGGAGTGCTGCACTGTCAGAGGGTCAGTACTGAGGGAGTGCCGCACTGTCACAGGGTCAGTACTGAGGGAGTGCCGCACTGTCACAGGGTCAGTACTGAGGGAGGGCCGCACTGTGAGAGGGTCAGTACTGAGGGAGCGGCGCACTGTGAGAGGGTCAGTACTGAGGGAGTGCCGCACTGTGAGAGGGTCAGTACTGAGGGAGTGCCGCACAGTGAGAGGGTCAGTACTGAGGGAGCGTCGCACTGTCAGAGGGTCAGAACTGAGGGAGCGCTGCACTGTCAGAGGGTCAGCACTGAGGGAGTGCCGCACTGTCAGAGGGTCAGTACTGAGGGAGACCCGCACTGTCAGAGGGTCAGTACTGAGGGAGACCCGCACTGTCAGAGGGTCAGTACTGAGGGAGGGCTGCACTGTCAGAGGGTCAGTACTGAGGGAGTGCCGCACTGTCAGAGGGTCAGTACTGAGGGAGTGCCGTACTGTCAGAGAGTCAGTACTGAGGGTGTGCCGTACTGTCAGAGAGTCAGTACTGAGAGAGTGCTGCACTGTCAGAGGGTCAGTACTGAAGGAATGCTGCACTGTCAGAGGGTCAGTACTGAGGGTGTGCCGCACTGTCAGAGGGTCAGTACTGAGGGAGCGCCGTACTGTCAGAGGGTCAGTACTGAAGGACTACTGCACTGTCAGAGGGTCAGTACTGGGGGCGTGCTGCACTGTCAGAGGGTCAGTACTGAGGGAGCGCCGCAATGTCAGAGGGTCAGTACTGAGGGAGCACCGCACTGTCAGAGGGTCAGTACTGAGGGAGTGCCGTACTGTCAGAGGCTCAGTACTGAAGGAGTGCTGCACTGTCAGAGGGTCATTACTGAGGGAGCGCCACACTGTCGGAGAGTCAGTACTGAGGGAGTGCCGCACTGTCAGAGAGTCAGTACTGAGGGAGTGCCGCACTGTCAGACGGTCAGTACTGAAGGAGTGCTGCACTGTCAGAGGGTCAGTACTGAGGGAGCGCCGCACTGTCAGAGAGTCAGTACTGAGGGAGTGCCGCACTGTCAGAGGGTCAATACTGAAGGAGTGCTGCACTGTCAAGGGGTCAGTACTGAGGGAGCACCGCACTGCCAGAGGGTCAGTACAGAAGGTGCGCCGCACTGTTAGAGGCTCAGTACTGATGGAGACCCGCACTGTCAGCGGGTCAGTACTGAGGGAGTGCCGCACAGTGAGAGGGTCAGTACTGAGGGAGCGGCGCACTGTCAGAGGGTCAGAACTGAGGGAGCGCTGAACTGTCAGAGGCTCAGTACTGAGGGAGTGCCGCACTGTCAGAGGGTCAGTACCGAGGGAGTGCCGCACTGTCAGAGGGTCAGTACTGAGGGAGTGCCGCACTGTCAGAGGGTCAGTACTGAGGGTGTGCCGTACTGTCAGAGAGTCAGTACTGAGGGAGTGCTGCACTGTCAGAGGGTCAGTACTGAAGGAGTGCTGCACTGTCATGGGGTCAGTATTGAGGGAGTGCCGCACTGTCTGAGGGTCAGTACTGAGGGTGTGCCGCACTGTCAGAGGGTCAGTACTGAGGGAGTGCCGCAATGTCAGAGGGTCAGTACTGAGGGAGAGCCGCAATGTCTGAGGGTCAGTACTGAGGGAGACCCGCACTGTCAGAGGGTCAGTACTGAGGGAGTGCCGTACTGTCAGATGCTCAGTACTGAAGGAGTGCTGCACTGTCATGGGGTCAGTACTGAGGGAGTGCAGCACTGTCAGAGAGTCAGTACTGAGGGAGTGCTGCACTGTCTGAGGGTCAGTACTGAGGGAGACCCGCACTGTCAGAGGGTCAGTACTGAGGGAGTGCCGTACTGTCAGAGGCTCAGTACTGAAGGAGTGCTGCACTGTCATGGGGTCAGTACTGAGGGAGTGCAGCACTGTCAGAGAGTCAGTACTGAGGGAGTGCTGCACTGTCAGAGGGTCAGTACTGAGGGCGTGCTGCACTGTCAGAGGGTCAGTACTGAGGGAGTGCTGCACTGTCAGAGGGTCAGTACTGAGGGCGTGCTGCACTGTCAGAGGGTCCGTACTGAGCGAACGCCGCAATGTCAGAGGGTCAGTACTGAGGGAGAGCCGCAATGTCTGAGGGTCAGTACTGAGGGAGACCCGCTCTGTCAGAGTGTCAGTACTGAGGGAGTGCCGCACTGTGAGAGGGTCAGTACTGAGGGAGCGGCGCACTGTCAGAGGGTCAGTACTGAGGGAGTGCCGCACTGTCAGAGGGTCAGTACTGAGGGAGTGCCGCACTGTCAGAGGGTCAGTACTGAGGGAGTGCCGCACTGTCACAGGGTCAGTACTGAGGGAGTGCCGCACTGTCACAGGGTCAGTACTGAGGGAGTGCTGCACTGTGAGAGGGACAGTACTGAGGGAGCGGCGCACTGTGAGAGGGTCAGTACTGAGGGAGTGCCGCACAGTGAGAGGGTCAGTACTGAGGGAGCGCTGCACTGTCAGAGGGTCAGTACTGAAGGAGCGCCGCACTGTCAGAGGGTCAGTACCGAGGGAGTGCTGCACTGTCACGGGTCCGTACTGAGGGAGCGCCGCAGTGTCAGAGGGTCAGTACTGAGGGAGTGCTGCACTGTCTGAGGGTCAGTACTGAGGGAGTGCTGCACTGTCAGAGGGTGAGTACTGAGGGAGTGCTGCACTGTCAGAGGGTCTGTACTGAAGGAGTGCTGCACTGTCAGAAGGTCAGTACTGAGGGAGTGCTGCACTGTCAGAGGGTCAGTACTGAAGGAGTGCTGCACTGTCATGGGGTCAGTACTGAGGGAGTGCCGCACTGTCAGAGGGTCAGTACTGAGGGTGTGCCGCACTGTCAGAGGGTCAGTACTGAGGGAGTGCCGTACTGTCAGAGGGTCAGTACTGAAGGACTACTGCACTGTCAGAAGGTCAGTACCGAGGGAGTGCCGCATTGTCAGAGGGTCTGTACTGAGGGAGTGCTGCACTGTCAGAAGGTCAGTACTGAGGGAGTGCCGCACTGTCAGAGGGTCAGTACTGAGGGAGTTCCGCACTGTCACAGGGTCAGTACTGAGGGAGTGGGGCACTGTCAGAGGGTCAGTACTGAGGGAGTGCTGCACTGTCAGAGGGTCAGTACTGAGGGAGTGCCACACTGTCACAGGGTCAGTACTGAGGGAGTGCCGCACCGTCACAGGGTCAGTACTGAGGGAGGACCGCATTGTGAGAGGGTCAGTACTGAGGGAGCGGCGCACTGTGAGAGGGTCAGTACTGAGGGAGTGCCGCACTGTGAGAGGGTCAGTACTGAGGGAGCGGCGCACTGTCAGAGGGTCAGTACTGAGGGAGTGCCGCACTGTCAGATGGTCAGTACTGAGGGAGTGCGGCACTGTCAGAGGGTCAGAACTGAGGGAGTGCTGCACTGTCAGAGGGTCAATACTGAGGGAGTGCCGCACTGTCAGAGGGTCAGTACTGAGGGAGTGCTGATCTGTCAGAGGGTCAGTACTTAAGGAGTGCTGCACTGTCAGAGGCTCAGTACTGAGGGAGCGCCGCACTGTCAAGGGGTCAGTACTGAGGGAGTGCTGATCTGTCAGAGGGTCAGTACTGAAGGAGTGCTGCACTGTCAGAGGGTCAGTACTGAGGGAGCGCCGCACTGTCAGAGAGTCAGTACTGAGGGAGTGCCGCACTGTCAGAGGGTCAGTACTGAAGGAGTGCTGCACTGTCATGGGGTCAGTACTGAGGGAGTGCCGCACTGTCAGAGGGTCAGTACTGAGGGTGTGCCGCACTGTCAGAGGGTCAGTACTGAGGGAGTGCCGTACTGTCAGAGGGTCAGTACTGAAGGACTACTGCACTGTCAGAAGGTCAGTACCGAGGGAGTGCCGCATTGTCAGAGGGTCTGTACTGAGGGAGTGCTGCACTGTCAGAGGGTCAGTACTGAGGGAGTGCCGCACTGTCAGAGGGTCAGTACTGAGGGAGTTCCGCACTGTCACAGGGTCAGTACTGAGGGAGTGGGGCACTGTCAGAGGGTCAGTACTGAGGGAGTGCTGCACTGTCAGAGGGTCAGTACTGAGGGAGTGCCGCACTGTCACAGGGTCAGTACTGAGGGAGTTCCGCACTGTCACAGGGTCAGTACTGAGGGAGGGCCGCACTGTGAGAGGGTCAGTACTGAGGGAGCGGCGCACTGTGAGAGGGTCAGTACTGAGGGAGTGCCGCACTGTGAGAGGGTCAGTACTGAGGGAGTGCCGCACAGTGAGAGGGTCAGTACTGAGGGAGCGTCGCACTGTCAGAGGGTCAGAACTGAGGGAGCGCTGCACTGTCAGAGGGTCAGCACTGAGGGAGCGCTGCACTGTCAGAGGGTCAGTACTGAAGGAGTGCTGCACTGTCAGAAGGTCAGTACTGAGGGAGTGCTGCACTGTCAGAGGGTCAGTACTGAAGGAGTGCTGCACTGTCATGGGGTCAGTACTGAGGGAGTGCCGCACTGTCAGAGGGTCAGTACTGAGGGTGTGCCGCACTGTCAGAGGGTCAGTACTGAGGGAGTGCCGTACTGTCAGAGGGTCAGTACTGAAGGACTACTGCACTGTCAGAAGGTCAGTACCGAGGGAGTGCCGCATTGTCAGAGGGTCTGTACTGAGGGAGTGCTGCACTGTCAGAAGGTCAGTACTGAGGGAGTTCCGCACTGTCAGAGGGTCAGTACTGAGGGAGTTCCGCACTGTCACAGGGTCAGTACTGAGGGAGTGGGGCACTGTCAGAGGGTCAGTACTGAGGGAGTGCTGCACTGTCAGAGGGTCAGTACTGAGGGAGTGCCGCACTGTCACAGAGTCAGTACTGAGGGAGTGCCGCACCGTCACAGGGTCAGTACTGAGGGAGGGCCGCACTGTGAGAGGGTCAGTACTGAGGGAGCAGCGCACTGTGAGAGGGTCAGTACTGAGGGAGTGCCGCACTGTGAGAGGGTCAGTACTGAGGGAGCGGCGCAGTGTCAGAGGGTCAGTACTGAGGGAGTGCCGCACTGTCAGATGGTCAGTACTGAGGGAGAGCGGCACTGTCAGAGGGTCAGAACTGAGGGAGTGCTGCACTGTCAGAGGGTCAGTACTGAGGGAGTGCCGCACTGTCAGAGGGTCAGTACTGAGGGAGTGCTGATCTGTCAGAGGGTCAGTACTGAAGGAGTGCTGCACTGTCAGAGGCTCAGTACTGAGGGAGTGCTGCACTGTCAGAGGGTCAGTACTGAGGGAGCGCCGCACTGTCAAGGGGTCAGTACTGAGGGAGTGCTGATCTGTCAGAGGGTCAGTACTGAAGGAGTGCTGCACTGTCAGAGGGTCAGTACTGAGGGAGCGCCGCACTGTCAGAGAGTCAGTACTGAGGGAGTGCCGCACTGTCAGAGGGTCAGTACTGAAGGAGTGCTGCACTGTCATGGGGTCAGTACTGAGGGAGCACCGCACTGCCAGAGAGTCAGAACTGAGGGAGCACCGCACTGTCAGAGAGTCAGTACTGAGGGAGTGCTGCACTGTCAGAGGGTCAGTACTGAGGGAGTGCCGCACTGTCGGAGAGTCAGTACTGAGGGAGTGCCGCACTGTCAGAGAGTCAGTACTGAGGGAGTGCCGCACTGTCAGACGGTCAGTACTGAAGGAGTGCTGCACTGTCAGAGGGTCAGTACTGAGGGAGCGCCGCACTGTCAGAGAGTCAGTACTGAGGGAGTGCCGCACTGTCAGAGGGTCAATACTGAAGGAGTGCTGCACTGTCAAGGGGTCAGTACTGAGGGAGCACCGCACTGCCAGAGGGTCAGTACAGAAGGTGCGCCGCACTGTCAGAGGCTCAGTACTGAGGGAGACCCGCACTGTCAGAGGGTCAGTACTGAGGGAGTGCCGCACAGTGAGAGGGTCAGTACTGAGGGAGCGTCGCACTGTCAGAGGGTCAGAACTGAGGGAGCGCTGCACTGTCAGAGGGTCAGTACTGAGGGAGCGCTGCTCTGTCAGAGGGTCAGTACTGAGGGAGTGCTGCACTGTCAGAGGGTCAGTACTGAAGGAGTGCTGCACTGTCATGGGGTCAGTATTGAGGGAGTGCCGCACTGTCAGAGGGTCAGTACTGAGTGTTTGCCGCACTGTCAGAGGGTCAGTACTGAGGGAGTGCCGCACTCTCAGAGGGTCAGTACTGGGGGCGTGCTGCACTGTCAGAGGGTCAGTACTGAGGGAGCGCCGCAATGGCAGAGGGTCAGTACTGAGGGAGAGCCGCAATGTCTGAGGGTCAGTACTGAGGGAGACCCGCACTGTCAGAGGGTCAGTACTGAGGGAGTGCCGTACTGTCAGAGGCTCAGTACTGAAGGAGTGCTGCACTGTCATGGGGTCAGTACTGAGGGAGTGCAGCACTGTCAGAGAGTCAGTACTGAGGGAGTGCTGCACTGTCAGAGGGTCAGTACTGAGGGCGTGCTGCACTGTCAGAGGGTCAGTACTGAGGGAGCGCCGCAATGTCAGAGGGTCAGTACTGAGGGAGTGCCGCACTGTCAGAGGGTCAGTACTGAGGGAGCGCCGCACTGTCTGAGGGTCAGTGCTGAGGGAGCGCTGCACTGTCAGAGGGTCAGTACTGAAGGAGTGCCGCACTGTCAGAGGGTCAGTACTGAGGGAGTGCCGTACTGTCAGAGGGTCAGTACTGAAGGACTACTGCACTGTCAGAAGGTCAGTACCGAGGGAGTGCCGCATTGTCAGAGGGTCTGTACTGAGGGAGTGCTGCACTGTCAGAGGGTCAGTACTGAGGGAGTGCCGCACTGTCAGAGGGTCAGTACTGAGGGAGTTCCGCACTGTCACAGGGTCAGTACTGAGGGAGTGCCGCACTGTCACAGGGTCAGTTCTTAGGGAGGGCCGCACTGAGAGAGGGTCCGTACTGAGGGAGCGGCGCACTGTCAGAGGGTCAGTACTGAGGGAGTGCCGCACTGTCAGAGGGTCAGTACTGAGGGAGTGCCGCACTGTCAGGGGGTCAGTACTGAGGGAGTGCTGATCTGTCAGAGGGTCAGTACTGAAGGAGTGCTGCACTGTCAGAGGGTCAGTACTGAGGGAGCGCCGCACTGTCAGGGGGTCAGTACTGAGGGAGTGCTGATCTGTCAGAGGGTCAGTACTGAAGGAGTGCTGCACTGTCAGAGGGTCAGTACTGAGGGAGCGCCGCACTGTCAGAGAGTCAGTACTGAGGGAGTGCCGCACTGTCAGAGGGTCAATACTGAAGGAGTGCTGCACTGTCAAGGGGTCAGTACTGAGGGAGCACCGCACTGCCAGAGGGTCAGTACAGAAGGTGCGCCGCACTGTCAGAGGCTCAGTACTGAGGGAGACCCGCACTGTCAGCGGGTCAGTACTGAGGGAGTGCCGCACAGTGAGAGGGTCAGTACTGAGGGAGCGGCGCACTGTCAGAGGGTCAGAACTGAGGGAGCGCTGAACTGTCAGAGGCTCAGTACTGAGGGAGTGCCGCACTGTCAGAGGGTCAGTACCGAGGGAGTGCCGCACTGTCAGAGGGTCAGTACTGAGGGAGTGCCGCACTGTCAGAGGGTCAGTACTGAGGGTGTGCCGTACTGTCAGAGAGTCAGTACTGAGGGAGTGCTGCACTGTCAGAGGGTCAGTACTGAAGGAGTGCTGCACTGTCATGGGGTCAGTATTGAGGGAGTGCCGCACTGTCATAGGGTCAGTACTGAGGGTGTGCCGCACTGTCAGAGGGTCAGTACTGAGGGAGTGCCGCAATGTCAGAGGGTCAGTACTGAGGGAGAGCCGCAATGTCTGAGGGTCAGTACTGAGGGAGACCCGCACTGTCAGAGGGTCAGTACTGAGGGAGTGCCGTACTGTCAGATGCTCAGTACTGAAGGAGTGCTGCACTGTCATGGGGTCAGTACTGAGGGAGTGCAGCACTGTCAGAGAGTCAGTACTGAGGGAGTGCTGCACTGTCAGAGGGTCAGTACTGAGGGAGCGCCGCAATGTCAGAGGGTCAGTACTGAGGGAGAGCCGCAATGTCTGAGGGTCAGTACTGAGGGAGACCCGCACTGTCAGAGGGTCAGTACTGAGGGAGTGCCGTACTGTCAGAGGCTCAGTACTGAAGGAGTGCTGCACTGTCATGGGGTCAGTACTGAGGGAGTGCAGCACTGTCAGAGAGTCAGTACTGAGGGAGTGCTGCACTGTCAGAGGGTCAGTACTGAGGGCGTGCTGCACTGTCAGAGGGTCAGTACTGAGGGAGTGCTGCACTGTCAGAGGGTCAGTACTGAGGGCGTGCTGCACTGTCAGAGGGTCCGTACTGAGCGAACGCCGCAATGTCAGAGGGTCAGTACTGAGGGAGAGCCGCAATGACTGAGGGTCAGTACTGAGGGAGACCCGCTCTGTCAGAGTGTCAGTACTGAGGGAGTGCCGCACTGTGAGAGGGTCAGTACTGAGGGAGCGGCGCACTGTCAGAGGGTCAGTACTGAGGGAGTGCCGCACTGTCAGAGGGTCAGTACTGAGGGAGTGCCGCACTGTCACAGGGTCAGTACTGAGGGAGTGCCGCACTGTCACAGGGTCAGTACTGAGGGAGGGCCGCACTGTGAGAGGGTCAGTACTGAGGGAGCGGCGCACTGTGAGAGGGTCAGTACTGAGGGAGTGCCGCACTGTGAGAGGGTCAGTACTGAGGGAGTGCCGCACAGTGAGAGGGTCAGTACTGAGGGAGCGTCGCACTGTCAGAGGGTCAGAACTGAGGGAGCGCTGCACTGTCAGAGGGTCAGCACTGAGGGAGCGCTGCACTGTCAGAGGGTCAGTACTGAAGGAGTGCTGCACTGTCAGAAGGTCAGTACTGAGGGAGTGCTGCACTGTCAGAGGGTCAGTACTGAAGGAGTGCTGCACTGTCATGGGGTCAGTACTGAGGGAGTGCCGCACTGTCAGAGGGTCAGTACTGAGGGTGTGCCGCACTGTCAGAGGGTCAGTACTGAGGGAGTGCCGTACTGTCAGAGGGTCAGTACTGAAGGACTACTGCACTGTCAGAAGGTCAGTACCGAGGGAGTGCCGCATTGTCAGAGGGTCTGTACTGAGGGAGTGCTGCACTGTCAGAAGGTCAGTACTGAGGGAGTGCCGCACTGTCAGAGGGTCAGTACTGAGGGAGTTCCGCACTGTCACAGGGTCAGTACTGAGGGAGTGGGGCTCTGTCAGAGGGTCAGTACTGAGGGAGTGCTGCACTGTCAGAGGGTCAGTACTGAGGGAGTGCCGCACTGTCACAGGGTCAGTACTGAGGGAGTGCCGCACCGTCACAGGGTCAGTACTGAGGGAGGACCGCACTGTGAGAGGGTCAGTACTGAGGGAGCGGCGCACTGTGAGAGGGTCAGTACTGAGGGAGTGCCGCACTGTGAGAGGGTCAGTACTGAGGGAGCGGCGCACTGTCAGAGGGTCAGTACTGAGGGAGTGCCGCACTGTCAGATGGTCAGTACTGAGGGAGTGCGGCACTGTCAGAGGGTCAGAACTGAGGGAGTGCTGCACTGTCAGAGGGTCAATACTGAGGGAGTGCCGCACTGTCAGAGGGTCAGTACTGAGGGAGTGCTGATCTGTCAGAGGGTCAGTACTTAAGGAGTGCTGCACTGTCAGAGGCTCAGTACTGAGGGAGCGCCGCACTGTCAAGGGGTCAGTACTGAGGGAGTGCTGATCTGTCAGAGGGTCAGTACTGAAGGAGTGCTGCACTGTCAGAGGGTCAGTACTGAGGGAGCGCCGCACTGTCAGAGAGTCAGTACTGAGGGAGTGCCGCACTGTCAGAGGGTCAGTACTGAAGGAGTGCTGCACTGTCATGGGGTCAGTACTGAGGGAGTGCCGCACTGTCAGAGGGTCAGTACTGAGGGTGTGCCGCACTGTCAAGGGGTCAGTACTGAGGGAGTGCTGATCTGTCAGAGGGTCAGTACTGAAGGAGTGCTGCACTGTCAGAGAGTCAGTACTGAGGGAGTGCCGCACTGTCAGAGGGTCAGTACTGAAGGAGTGCTGCACTGTCATGGGGTCAGTACTGAGGGAGCACCGCACTGCCAGAGAGTCAGAACTGAGGGAGCACCGCACTGTCAGAGAGTCAGTACTGAGGGAGTGCTGCACTGTCAGAGGGTCAGTACTGAGGGAGTGCCGCACTGTCGGAGAGTCAGTACTGAGGGAGTGCCGCACTGTCAGAGAGTCAGTACTGAGGGAGTGCCGCACTGTCAGACGGTCAGTACTGAACGAGTGCTGCACTGTCAGAGGGTCAGTACTGAGGGAGCGCCGCACTGTCAGAGAGTCAGTACTGAGGGAGTGCCGCACTGTCAGAGGGTCAATACTGAAGGAGTGCTGCACTGTCAAGGGGTCAGTACTGAGGGAGCACCGCACTGCCAGAGGGTCAGTACAGAAGGTGCGCCGCACTGTCAGAGGCTCAGTACTGAGGGAGACCCGCACTGTCAGAGGGTCAGTACTGAGGGAGTGCCGCACAGTGAGAGGGTCAGTACTGAGGGAGCGTCGCACTGTCAGAGGGTCAGAACTGAGGGAGCGCTGCACTGTCAGAGGGTCAGTACTGAAGGAGTGCTGCACTGTCATGGGGTCAGTATTGAGGGAGTGCCGCACTGTCAGAGGGTCAGTACTGAGTGTTTGCCGCACTGTCAGAGGGTCAGTACTGAGGGAGTGCTGCACTGTCAGAGGGTCAGTACTGAAGGAGTACTGCACTGTCATGGGGTCAGTATTGAGGGAGTGCCGCACTGTCAGAGGGTCAGTACTGAGTGTTTGCCGCACTGTCAGAGGGTCAGTACTGAGGGAGTGCCGCACTCTCAGAGGGTCAGTACTGGGGGCGTGCTGCACTGTCAGAGGGTCAGTACTGAGGGAGCGCCGCAATGTCAGAGGGTCAGTACTGAGGGAGAGCCGCAATGTCTGAGGGTCAGTACTGAGGGAGACCCGCACTGTCAGAGGGTCAGTACTGAGGGAGTGCCGTACTGTCAGAGGCTCAGTACTGAAGGAGTGCTGCACTGTCATGGGGTCAGTACTGAGGGAGTGCAGCACTGTCAGAGAGTCAGTACTGAGGGAGTGCTGCACTGTCAGAGGGTCAGTACTGAGGGCGTGCTGCACTGTCAGAGGGTCAGTACTGAGGGAGCGCCGCAATGTCAGAGGGTCAGTACTGAGGGAGCGCCGCACTGTCTGAGGGTCAGTGCTGAGGGAGCGCTGCACTGTCAGAGGGTCAGTACTGAAGGAGTGCCGCACTGTCAGAGGGTCAGTACTGAGGGAGTGCCGTACTGTCAGAGGGTCAGTACTGAAGGACTACTGCACTGTCAGAAGGTCAGTACCGAGGGAGTGCCGCATTGTCAGAGGGTCTGTACTGAGGGAGTGCTGCACTGTCAGAGGGTCAGTACTGAGGGAGTGCCGCACTGTCAGAGGGTCAGTACTGAGGGAGTTCCGCACTGTCACAGGGTCAGTACTGAGGGAGTGCCGCACTGTCACAGGGTCAGTACTGAGGGAGTGCCGCACTGAGAGAGGGTCAGTACTGAGGGAGCGGCGCACTGTCAGAGGGTCAGTACTGAGGGAGTGCCGCACTGTCAGAGGGTCAGTACTGAGGGAGTGCCGCACTGTCAGGGGGTCAGTACTGAGGGAGTGCTGATCTGTCAGAGGGTCAGTACTGAAGGAGTGCTGCACTGTCAGAGGGTCAGTACTGAGGGAGCGCCGCACTGTCAGGGGGTCAGTACTGAGGGAGTGCTGATCTGTCAGAGGGTCAGTACTGAAGGAGTGCTGCACTGTCAGAGGGTCAGTACTGAGGGAGCGCCGCACTGTCAGAGAGTCAGTAATGAGGGAGTGCCGCACTGTCAGAGGGTCAGTACTGAAGGAGTGCTGCACTGTCATGGGGTCAGTACTGAGGGAGCACCGCACTGCCAGAGAGTCAGAACTGAGGGAGCACCGCACTGTCAGAGAGTCAGTACTGAGGGAGTGCTGCACTGTCAGAGGGTCAGTTCTGAGGGAGTGCCGCACTGTCAGAGGGTCAGTACTGAGGGAGTTCCGCACTGTCACAGGGTCAGTACTGAGGGAGTGGGGCACTGTCAGAGGGTCAGTACTGAGGGAGTGCTGCACTGTCAGAGGGTCAGTACTGAGGGAGTGCCGCACTGTCACAGGGTCAGTACTGAGGGAGTGCCGCACTGTCACAGGGTCAGTACTGAGGGAGGGCCGCACTGTGAGAGGGTCAGTACTGAGGGAGCAGCGCACTGTGAGAGGGTCAGTACTGAGGGAGTGCCGCACTGTGAGAGGGTCAGTACTGAGGGAGCGGCGCACTGTCAGAGGGTCAGTACTGAGGGAGTGGCGCACTGTCAGATGGTCAGTACTGAGGGAGTGCGGCACTGTCAGAGGGTCAGAACTGAGGGAGTGCTGCACTGTCAGAGGGTCAGTACTGAGGGAGTGCCGCACTGTCAGAGGGTCAGTACTGAGGGAGTGCCGCACTGTCAGAGGGTCAGTACTGAGGGAGTGCCGCACTGTCAGAGGGTCAGTACTGAGGGAGTGCTGATCTGTCAGAGGGTCAGTACTGAAGGAGTGCTGCACTGTCAGAGGGTCAGTACTGAGGGAGCGCCGCACTGTCAGCGGGTCAGTACTGAGGGAGTGCTGATCTGTCAGAGGGTCAGTACTGAAGGAGTGCTGCACTGTCAGAGGGTCAGTACTGAGGGAGTGCCGCACTGTCAGAGAGTCAGTACTGAGGGAGTGCCGCACTGTCAGAGGGTCAGTACTGAAGGAGTGCTGCACTGTCATGGGGTCAGTACTGAGGGAGCACCGCACTGCCAGAGAGTCAGAACTGAGGGAGCACCGCACTGTCAGAGAGTCAGTACTGAGGGAGTGCTGCACTGTCAGAGGGTCAGTACTGAGGGAGTGCCGCACTGTTAGAGGATCAGTACTGAGGGAGCGCCACACTGTCGGAGAGTCAGTACTGAGGGAGTGCCGCACTGTCAGACGGTCAGTACTGAAGGAGTGCTGCACTGTCAGAGGGTCAGTACTGAGGGAGCGCCGCACTGTCAGAGAGTCAGTACTGAGGGAGTGCCGCACTGTCAGAGGGTCAATACTGAAGGAGTGCTGCACTGTCAAGGGGTCAGTACTGAGGGAGCACCGCACTGTCAGAGAGTCAGTACTGAGGGAGTGCCGCACTGTCAGAGGGCCAATACTGAAGGAGTGCTGCACTGTCAAGGGGTCAGTACTGAGGGAGCACCGCACTGCCAGAGGGTCAGTACGGAAGGTGCGCCGCACTGTCAGAGGCTCAGTACTGAGGGAGTGTAGCACTGTCAGAGGGTCAGTACTGAGGGAGTGCCGCACTGTCAGAGGGTCAATACTGAGGGACTGCTGCACTGCCAGAGGGTCAGTACTGAGGGAGCGCCGTACTGCCAGAGGGTCAGTACTGAGGAAGCGCCGCACTGTCAGAGGGTCAGTACTGAGGGAGCGCCGCACTGTAGAGGGTCAGTACTGAGGGAGTGCCGTACTGTCAGAGGGTCAGTACCGAGGGAGTGCCGCACTGTTGGAGGTTCAGTACTGAGGGAGCGCAGCACTGTCAGAGGGTCAGTACTGAGGGAGTGCCGCACTGTGAGAGGGTCAGTACTGAGGGAGCGGCGCACTGTCAGAGGGTCAGTACTGAGGGAGTGCCGCACTGTCAGATGGTCAGTACTGAGGGAGTGCGGCACTGTCAGAGGGTCAGAACTGAGGGAGTGCCGCACTGTCAGAGGGTCAGTACTGAGGGAGTGCCGCACTGTCAGAGGGTCAGTACTGAGGGAGTGCCGCACTGTCAAAGGGTCAGTACTGAGGGAGTGCCGCACTGTCAGAGGGTCAGTACTGAGGGAGTGCTGATCTGTCAGAGGGTCAGTACTGAAGGAGTGCTGCACTGTCAGAGGGTCAGTACTGAGGGAGCGCCGCACTGTCAGAGAGTCAGTACTGAGGGAGTGCCGCACTGTCAGAGGGTCAGTACTGAAGGAGTGCTGCACTGTCAGAGGGTCAGTACTGAGGGAGTGCCGCACTGTCAGAGGGTCAGTACTGAGGGAGTTCCGCACTGTCACAGGGTCTGTACTGAGGGAGTGCTGCACTGTCAGAGGGTCAGTACTGAGGGAGTGCCGCACTGTCAGAGGGTCAGTACTGAGGGAGTTCCGCACTGTCACAGGGTCAGTACTGAGGGAGTGCCGCACTGTCACAGGGTCAGTACTGAGGGAGTGCCGCACTGAGAGAGGGTCAGTACTGAGGGAGCGGCGCACTGTCAGAGGGTCAGTACTGAGGGAGTGCCGCACTGTCAGAGGGTCAGTACTGAGGGAGTGCCGCACTGTCAGGGGGTCAGTACTGAGGGAGTGCTGATCTGTCAGAGGGTCAGTACTGAAGGAGTGCTGCACTGTCAGAGGGTCAGTACTGAGGGAGCGCCGCACTGTCAGGGGGTCAGTACTGAGGGAGTGCTGATCTGTCAGAGGGTCAGTACTGAAGGAGTGCTGCACTGTCAGAGGGTCAGTACTGAGGGAGCGCCGCACTGTCAGAGAGTCAGTAATGAGGGAGTGCCGCACTGTCAGAGGGTCAGTACTGAAGGAGTGCTGCACTGTCATGGGGTCAGTACTGAGGGAGCACCGCACTGCCAGAGAGTCAGAACTGAGGGAGCACCGCACTGTCAGAGAGTCAGTACTGAGGGAGTGCTGCACTGTCAGAGGGTCAGTTCTGAGGGAGTGCCGCACTGTCAGAGGGTCAGTAATGAGGGAGTTCCGCAATGTTACAGGGTCAGTAATGAGGGAGTGGGGCACTGTCAGAGGGTCAGTACTGAGGGAGTGCTGCACTGTCAGAGGGTCAGTACTGAGGGAGTGCCGCACTGTCACAGGGTCAGTACTGAGGGAGTGCCGCACTGTCACAGGGTCAGTACTGAGGGAGGGCCGCACTGTGAGAGGGTCAGTACTGAGGGAGCAGCGCACTGTGAGAGGGTCAGTACTGAGGGAGTGCCGCACTGTGAGAGGGTCAGTACTGAGGGAGCGGCGCACTGTCAGAGGGTCAGTACTGAGGGAGTGCCGCACTGTCAGATGGTCAGTACTGAGGGAGTGCGGCACTGTCAGAGGGTCAGAACTGAGGGAGTGCTGCACTGTCAGAGGGTCAGTACTGAGGGAGTGCCGCACTGTCAGAGGGTCAGTACTGAGGGAGTGCCGCACTGTCAGAGGGTCAGTACTGAGGGAGTGCCGCACTGTCAGAGGGTCAGTACTGAGGGAGTGCTGATCTGTCAGAGGGTCAGTACTGAAGGAGTGCTGCACTGTCAGAGGGTCAGTACTGAGGGAGCGCCGCACTGTCAGCGGGTCAGTACTGAGGGAGTGCTGATCTGTCAGAGGGTCAGTACTGAAGGAGTGCTGCACTGTCAGAGGGTCAGTACTGAGGGAGTGCCGCACTGTCAGAGAGTCAGTACTGAGGGAGTGCCGCACTGTCAGAGGGTCAGTACTGAAGGAGTGCTGCACTGTCATGGGGTCAGTACTGAGGGAGCACCGCACTGCCAGAGAGTCAGAACTGAGGGAGCACCGCACTGTCAGAGAGTCAGTACTGAGGGAGTGCTGCACTGTCAGAGGGTCAGTACTGAGGGAGTGCCGCACTGTTAGAGGATCAGTACTGAGGGAGCGCCACACTGTCGGAGAGTCAGTACTGAGGGAGTGCCGCACTGTCAGACGGTCAGTACTGAAGGAGTGCTGCACTGTCAGAGGGTCAGTACTGAGGGAGCGCCGCACTGTCAGAGAGTCAGTACTAAGGGAGTGCCGCACTGTCAGAGGGTCAATACTGAAGGAGTGCTGCACTGTCAAGGGGTCAGTACTGAGGGAGCACCGCACTGTCAGAGAGTCAGTACTGAGGGAGTGCCGCACTGTCAGAGGGCCAATACTGAAGGAGTGCTGCACTGTCAAGGGGTCAGTACTGAGGGAGCACCGCACTGCCAGAGGGTCAGTACAGAAGGTGCGCCGCACTGTCAGAGGCTCAGTACTGAGGGAGTGTAGCACTGTCAGAGGGTCAGTACTGAGGGAGTGCCGCACTGTCAGAGGGTCAATACTGAGGGACTGCTGCACTGCCAGAGGGTCAGTACTGAGGGAGCGCCGTACTGCCAGAGGGTCAGTACTGAGGAAGCGCCGCACTGTCAGAGGGTCAGTACTGAGGGAGCGCCGCACTGTAGAGGGTCAGTACTGAGGGAGTGCCGTACTGTCAGAGGGTCAGTACCGAGGGAGTGCCGCACTGTTGGAGGTTCAGTACTGAGGGAGCGCAGCACTGTCAGAGGGTCAGTACTGAGGGAGTGCCGCACTGTGAGAGGGTCAGTACTGAGGGAGCGGCGCACTGTCAGAGGGTCAGTACTGAGGGAGTGCCGCACTGTCAGATGGTCAGTACTGAGGGAGTGCGGCACTGTCAGAGGGTCAGAACTGAGGGAGTGCCGCACTGTCAGAGGGTCAGTACTGAGGGAGTGCCGCACTGTCAGAGGGTCAGTACTGAGGGAGTGCCGCACTGTCAAAGGGTCAGTACTGAGGGAGTGCCGCACTGTCAGAGGGTCAGTACTGAGGGAGTGCTGATCTGTCAGAGGGTCAGTACTGAAGGAGTGCTGCACTGTCAGAGGGTCAGTACTGAGGGAGCGCCGCACTGTCAGAGAGTCAGTACTGAGGGAGTGCCGCACTGTCAGAGGGTCAGTACTGAAGGAGTGCTGCACAGTCATGGGGTCAGTACTGAGGGAGCACCGCACTGCCAGAGAGTCAGAACTGAGGGAGCACCGCACTGTCAGAGAGTCAGTACTGAGGGAGTGCTGCACTGTCAGAGGGTCAGTACTGAGGGAGTGCCGCACTGTCAGAGGGTCAGTACTGAGGGAGTTCCGCACTGTCACAGGGTCAGTACTGAGGGAGTGGGGCACTGTCAGAGGGTCAGTACTGAGGGAGTGCTGCACTGTCACAGGGTCAGTACTGAGGGAGTGCCGCACTGTCACAGGGTCAGTACTGAGGGAGTGCCGCACTGTCACAGGGTCAGTACTGAGGGAGGGCCGCACTGTGAGAGGGTCAGTACTGAGGGAGCGGCGCACTGTGAGAGGGTCAGTACTGAGGGAGTGCCGCACTGTGAGAGGGTCAGTACTGAAGGAGTGCTGCACTGTCATGGGGTCAGTATTGAGGGAGTGCCGCACTGTCAGAGGGTCAGTACTGAGGGTGTGCCGCACTGTCAGAGGGTCAGTACTGAGGGAGTGCCGCACTCTCAGAGGGTCAGTACTGGGGGTGTGCTGCACTGTCAGAGGGTCAGTACTGAGGGAGCGCCGCAATGTCAGAGGGTCAGTACTGAGGGAGAGCCGCAATATCTGAGGGTCAGTACTGAGGGAGACCCGCACTGTCAGAGGGTCAGTACTGAGGGAGTGCCGTACTGTCAGAGGCTCAGTACTGAAGGAGTGCTGCACTGTCATGGGGTCAGTACTGAGGGAGTGCAGCACTGTCAGAGAGTCAGTACTGAGGGAGTGCTGCACTGTCAGAGGGTCAGTACTGAGGGCGTGCTGCACTGTCAGAGGGTCAGTACTGAGGGAGTGCCGCACTGTCAGAGGGTCAATACTGAAGGAGTGCTGCACTGTCAAGGGGTCAGTACTGAGGGAGCACCGCACTGCCAGAGGGTCAGTACAGAAGGTGCGCCGCACTGTCAGAGGCTCAGTACTGAGGGAGTGTAGCACTGTCAGAGGGTCAGTACTGAGGGACTGCTGCACTGCCAGAGGGTCAATACTGAGGGACTGCTGCACTGCCAGAGGGTCAGTACTGAGGGAGCGCCGTACTGCCAGAGGGTCAGTACTGAGGAAGCGCCGCACTGTCAGAGGGTCAGTACTGAGGGAGCGCCGCACTGTAGAGGGTCAGTACTGAGGGAGTGCCGTACTGTCAGAGGGTCAGTACCGAGGGAGTGCCGCACTGTCAGAGGGTCAATACTGAGGGACTGCTGCACTGCCAGAAGGTCAGTACTGAGGGAGCGCCGTACTGCCAGAGGGTCAGTACTGAGGAAGCGCCGCACTGTCAGAGGGTCAGTACTGAGGGAGCGCCGCACTGTAGAGGGTCAGTACTGAGGGAGTGCCGTACTGTCAGAGGGTCAGTACCGAGGGAGTGCCGCACTGTTGGAGGTTCAGTACTGAGGGAGCGCAGCACTGTCAGAGGGTCAGTACTGAGGGAGTGCCGCACTGTCAGAGGGTCTGTACTGAGGGAGTGCCGCACTGTCAGAGGGTCTGTACTGAGGGAGTGCCGCACTGTCAGAGAGTCAGTACTGAGGGAGTGCCGCACTGTCAGAGGGTCAATACTGAAGGAGTGCTGCACTGTCAAGGGGTCAGTACTGAGGGAGCACCGCACTGCCAGAGGGTCAGTACAGAAGGTGCGCCGCACTGTCAGAGGCTCAGTACTGAGGGAGTGTAGCACTGTCAGAGGGTCAGTACTGAGGGAGTGCCGCACTGTCAGAGGGTCAATACTGAGGGACTGCTGCACTGCCAGTGGGTCAGTACTGAGGGAGCGCCGTACTGCCAGAGGGTCAGTACTGAGGAAGCGCCGCACTGTCAGAGGGTCAGTACTGAGGGAGCGCCGCACTGTAGAGGGTCAGTACTGAGGGAGTGCCGTACTGTCAGAGGGTCAGTACCGAGGGAGTGCCGCACTGTTGGAGGTTCAGTACTGAGGGAGCGCAGCACTGTCAGAGGGTCAGTACTGAGGGAGTGCCGCACTCTCAGAGTGTCAGTACTGGGGGCGTGCTGCACTGTCAGAGGGTCAGTACTGAGGGAGCGCCGCAATGTCAGAGGGTCAGTACTGAGGGAGAGCCGCAATGTCTGAGGGTCAGTACTGAGGGAGACCCGCACTGTCACAGGGTCAGTACTGAGGGAGTGCCGTACTGTCAGAGGCTCAGTACTGAAGGAGTGCTGCACTGTCATGGGGTCAGTACTGAGGGCGTGCAGCACTGTCAGAGAGTCAGTACTGAGGGAGTGCTGCACTGTCAGAGGGTCAGTACTGAGGGCGTGCTGCACTGTCAGAGGGTCAGTACGGAGGGAGCGCCGCAATGTCAGAGGGTCAGTACTGAGGGAGAGCCGCAATGTCTGAGGGTCAGTACTGAGGGAGACCCGCACTGTCAGAGGGTCAGTACTGAGGGAGTGCCGTACTGTCAGAGGCTCAGTACTGAAGGAGTGCTGCACTGTCATGGGGTCAGTACTGAGGGAGTGCAGCACTGTCAGAGAGTCAGTAGTGAGGTAGTGCTGCACTGTCAGAGGGTCAGTACTGAGGGAGTGGGGCACTGTCAGAGGGTCAGTACTGAGGGAGTGCTGCACTGTCAGAGGGTCAGTACTGAGGGAGTGCCGCACTGTCTCAGGGTCAGTACTGAGGGAGTGCCGCACTGTCACAGGGTCAGTACTGAGGGAGGGCCGCACTGTGAGAGGGTCAGTACTGAGGGAGCGGCGCACTGTGAGAGGGTCAGTACTGAGGGAGTGCCGCACTGTGAGAGGGTCAGTACTGAGGGAGCGGCGCACTGTCAGAGGGTCAGTACTGAGGGAGTGCCGCACTGTCAGATGGTCAGTACTGAGGGAGTGCGGCACTGTCAGAGGGTCAGAACTGAGGGAGTGCTGCACTGTCAGAGGGTCAGTACTGAGGGAGTGCCGCACTGTCAGATGGTCAGTACTGAGGGAGTGCCGCACTGTCAGAGGGTCAGTACTGAGGGAGTGCCGCACTGTCAGAGGGTCAGTACTGAGGGAGTGCTGATCTGTCAGAGGGTCAGTACTGAAGGAGTGCTGCACTGTCAGAGGGTCAGTACTGAGGGAGCGCCGCACTGTCAGGGGGTCAGTACTGAGGGAGTGCTGATCTGTCAGAGGGTGTGTACTGAAGGAGTGCTGCACTGTCAGAGGGTCAGTACTGAGGGAGTGCCGCACTGTCAGAGGGTCAGTACTGAAGGAGTGCTGCACTGTCATGGGGTCAGTACTGAGGGAGCAGCGCACTGTGAGAGGGTCAGTACTGAGGGAGTGCCGCACTGTGAGAGGGTCAGTACTGAGGGAGCGGCGCACTGTCAGAGGGTCAGTACTGAGGGAGTGCCGCACTGTCAGATGGTCAGTACTGAGGGAGTGCGGCACTGTCAGAGGGTCAGAACTGAGGGAGTGCTGCACTGTCAGAGGGTCAGTACTGAGGGAGTGCCGCACTGTCAGAGGGTCAGTACTGAGGGAGTGCTGATCTGTCAGAGGGTCAGTACTGAAGGAGTGCTGCACTGTCAGAGGCTCAGTACTGAGGGAGCGCCGCACTGTCAAGGGGTCAGTACTGAGGGAGTGCTGATCTGTCAGAGGGTCAGTACTGAAGGAGTGCTGCACTGTCAGAGGGTCAGTACTGAGGGAGCGCCGCACTGTCAGAGAGTGAGTACTGAGGGAGTGCCGCACTGTCAGAGGGTCAGTACTGAAGGAGTGCTGCACTGTCATGGGGTCAGTACTGAGGGAGCACCGCACTGCCAGAGAGTCAGAACTGAGGGAGCACCGCACTGTCAGAGGGTCAGTACAGAAGGTGCGCCGCACTGTCAGAGGCTCAGTACTGAGGGAGACCCGCACTGTCAGAGGGTCAGTACTGAGGGAGTGCCGCACAGTGAGAGGGTCAGTACTGAGGGAGCGTCGCACTGTCAGAGGGTCAGAACTGAGGGAGCGCTGCACTGTCAGAGGGTCAGTACTGAGGGAGCGCTGCTCTGTCAGAGGGTCAGTACTGAGGGAGTGCCGTACTGTCAGAGGCTCAGTACTGAAGGAGTGCTGCACTGTCATGGGGTCAGTATTGAGGGAGTGCCGCACTGTCAGAGGGTCAGTACTGAGTGTTTGCCGCACTGTCAGAGGGTCAGTACTGAGGGAGTGCCGCACTCTCAGAGGGTCAGTACTGGGGGCGTGCTGCACTGTCAGAGGGTCAGTACTGAGGGAGCGCCGCAATGTCAGAGGGTCAGTACTGAGGGAGAGCCGCAATGTCTGAGGGTCAGTACTGAGGGAGACCCGCACTGTCAGAGGGTCAGTACTGAGGGAGTGCCGTACTGTCAGAGGCTCAGTACTGAAGGAGTGCTGCACTGTCATGGGGTCAGTACTGAGGGAGTGCAGCACTGTCAGAGAGTCAGTACTGAGGGAGTGCTGCACTGTCAGAGGGTCAGTACTGAGGGCGTGCTGCACTGTCAGAGGGTCAGTACTGAGGGAGCGCCGCAATGTCAGAGGGTCAGTACTGAGGGAGAGCCGCAATGTCTGAGGGTCAGTACTGAGGGAGACCCGCTCTGTCCGAGTGTCAGTACTGAGGGAGTGCCGCGCTGTGAGAGGGTCAGTACTGAGGGAGCGGCGCACTGTCAGAGGGTCAGTACTGAGGGAGTGCCGCACTGTCAGAGGGTCAGTACTGAGGGAGCGCCGCACTGTCTGAGGGTCAGTGCTGAGGGAGCGCTGCACTGTCAGAGGGTCAGTACTGAGGGAGCGCTGCACTGTCAGAGGGTCAGTACTGAAGGAGTGCTGCACTGTCATGGGGTCAGTACTGAGGGAGTGCCGCATTGTCAGAGGGTCTGTACTGAGGGAGTGCTGCACTGTCAGAGGGTCAGTACTGAGGGAGTGCCGCACTGTCAGAGGGTCAGTACTGAGGGAGTTCCGCACTGTCACAGGGTCAGTACTGAGGGAGTGCCGCACTGTCACAGGGTCAGTACTGAGGGAGGGCCGCACTGAGAGAGGGTCAGTACTGAGGGAGCGGCGCACTGTCAGAGGGTCAGTACTGAGGGAGTGCCGCACTGTCAGAGGGTCAGTACTGAGGGAGTGCCGCACTGTCAGGGGGTCAGTACTGAGGGAGTGCTGATCTGTCAGAGGGTCAGTACTGAAGGAGTGCTGCACTGTCAGAGGGTCAGTACTGAGGGAGCGCCGCACTGTCAGGGGGTCAGTACTGAGGGAGTGCTGATCTGTCAGAGGGTCAGTACTGAAGGAGTGCTGCACTGTCAGAGGGTCAGTACTGAGGGAGCGCCGCACTGTCAGAGAGTCAGTACTGAGGGAGTGCCGCACTGTCAGAGGGTCAGTACTGAAGGAGTGCTGCACTGTCATGGGGTCAGTACTGAGGGAGCACCGCACTGCCAGAGAGTCAGAACTGAGGGAGCACCGCACTGTCAGAGAGTCAGTACTGAGGGAGTGCTGCACTGTCAGAGGGTCAGTTCTGAGGGAGTGCCGCACTGTCAGAGGGTCAGTACTGAGGGAGTTCCGCACTGTCACAGGGTCAGTACTGAGGGAGTGGGGCACTGTCAGAGGGTCAGTACTGAGGGAGTGCTGCACTGTCAGAGGGTCAGTACTGAGGGAGTGCCGCACTGTCACAGGGTCAGTACTGAGGGAGTGCCGCACTGTCACAGGGACAGTACTGAGGGAGGGCCGCACTGTGAGAGGGTCAGTACTGAGGGAGCAGCGCACTGTGAGAGGGTCAGTACTGAGGGAGTGCCGCACTGTGGGAGGGTCAGTACTGAGGGAGCGGCGCACTGTCAGAGGGTCAGTACTGAGGGAGTGCCGCACTGTCAGATGGTCAGTACTGAGCGAGTGCGGCACTGTCAGAGGGTCAGAACTGAGGGAGTGCTGCACTGTCAGAGGGTCAGTACTGAGGGAGTGCCGCACTGTCAGAGGGTCAGTACTGAGGGAGTGCCGCACTGTCAGAGGGTCAGTACTGAGGGAGTGCCGCACTGTCAGAGGGTCAGTACGGAGGGAGTGCTGATCTGTCAGAGGGTCAGTACTGAAGGAGTGCTGCACTGTCAGAGGGTCAGTACTGAGGGAGCGCCGCACTGTCAGCGGGTCAGTACTGAGGGAGTGCTGATCTGTCAGAGGGTCAGTACTGAAGGAGTGCTGCACTGTCAGAGGGTCAGTACTGAGGGAGTGCCGCACTGTCAGAGAGTCAGTACTGAGGGAGTGCCGCACTGTCAGAGGGTCAGTACTGAAGGAGTGCTGCACTGTCATGGGGTCAGTACTGAGGGAGCACCGCACTGCCAGAGAGTCAGAACTGAGGGAGCACCGCACTGTCAGAGAGTCAGTACTGAGGGAGTGCTGCACTGTCAGAGGGTCAGTACTGAGGGAGTGCCGCACTGTTAGAGGATCAGTACTGAGGGAGCGCCACACTGTCGGAGAGTCAGTACTGAGGGAGTGCCGCACTGTCAGACGGTCAGTACTGAAGGAGTGCTGCACTGTCAGAGGGTCAGTACTGAGGGAGCGCCGCACTGTCAGAGAGTCAGTACTGAGGGAGTGCCGCACTGTCAGAGGGTCAATACTGAAGGAGTGCTGCACTGTCAAGGGGTCAGTACTGAGGGAGCACCGCACTGCCAGAGGGTCAGTACAGAAGGTGCGCCGCACTGTCAGAGGCTCAGTACTGAGGGAGTGTAGCACTGTCAGAGAGTCAGTACTGAGGGAGTGCCGCACTGTCAGAGGGTCAATACTGAGGGACTGCTGCACTGCCAGAGGGTCAGTACTGAGGGAGCGCCGTACTGCCAGAGGGTCAGTACTGAGGAAGCGCCGCACTGTCAGAGGGCCAGTACTGAGGGAGCGCCGCACTGTAGAGGGTCAGTACTGAGGGAGTG
Organism: Scyliorhinus torazame; assembly: GCF_047496885.1. Lineage (NCBI taxonomy): Eukaryota > Metazoa > Chordata > Chondrichthyes > Carcharhiniformes > Scyliorhinidae > Scyliorhinus > Scyliorhinus torazame. The sequence continues at coordinate 13,049,759 of NC_092711.1, forward strand.
CCGTACTGTCAGAGGGTCAGTACCGAGGGAGTGCCGCACTGTTGGAGGTTCAGTACTGAGGGAGCGCAGCACTGTCAGAGGGTCAGTACTGAGGGAGTGCCGCACTGTCAGAGGGTCTGTACTGAGGGAGTGCCGCACTGTCAGAGGGTCTGTACTGAGGGAGTGCCGCACTGTCAGAGAGTCAGTACTGAGGGAGTGCCGCACTGTCAGAGGGTCAATACTGAAGGAGTGCTGCACTGTCAAGGGGTCAGTACTGAGGGAGCACCGCACTGCCAGTGGGTCAGTACAGAAGGTGCGCCGCACTGTCAGAGGCTCAGTACTGAGGGAGTGTAGCACTGTCAGAGGGTCAGTACTGAGGGAGTGCCGCACTGTCAGAGGGTCAATACTGAGGGACTGCTGCACTGCCAGAGGGTCAGTACTGAGGGAGCGCCGTACTGCCAGAGGGTCAGTACTGAGGAAGCGCCGCACTGTCAGAGGGTCAGTACTGAGGGAGCGCCGCACTGTAGAGGGTCAGTACTGAGGGAGTGCCGTACTGTCAGATGGTCAGTACTGAGGGAGTGCCGCACTGTCAGAGGGTCAGTACTGAGGGAGTGCCGCACTGTCAGAGGGTCAGTACTGAGGGAGTGCTGATCTGTCAGAGGGTCAGTACTGAAGGAGTGCTGCACTGTCAGAGGGTCAGTACTGAGGGAGCGCCGCACTGTCAGGGGGTCAGTACTGAGGGAGTGCTGATCTGTCAGAGGGTGTGTACTGAAGGAGTGCTGCACTGTCAGAGGGTCAGTACTGAGGGAGCGCCGCACTGTCAGAGAGTCAGTACTGAGGGAGTGCCGCTCTGTCAGAGGGTCAGTACTGAAGGAGTGCTGCACAGTCATGGGGTCAGTACTGAGGGAGCACCGCACTGCCAGAGAGTCAGAACTGAGGGAGCACCGCACTGTCAGAGAGTCAGTACTGAGGGAGTGCTGCACTGTCAGAGGGTCAGTACTGAGGGAGTGCCGCACTGTCAGAGGGTCAGTACTGAGGGAGTTCCGCACTGTCACAGGGTCAGTACTGAGGGAGTGGGGCACTGTCAGAGGGTCAGTACTGAGGGAGTGCTGCACTGTCACAGGGTCAGTACTGAGGGAGTGCCGCACTGTCACAGGGTCAGTACTGAGGGAGTGCCGCACTGTCACAGGGTCAGTACTGAGGGAGGGCCGCACTGTGAGAGGGTCAGTACTGAGGGAGCGGCGCACTGTGAGAGGGTCAGTACTGAGGGAGTGGGGCACTGTCAGAGGGTCAGTACTGAGGGAGTGCTGCACTGTCAGAGGGTCAGTACTGAGGGAGTGCCGCACTGTCACAGGGTCAGTACTGAGGGAGTGCCGCACCGTCACAGGGTCAGTACTGAGGGAGGGCCGCACTGTGAGAGGGTCAGTACTGAGGGAGCAGCGCACTGTGAGAGGGTCAGTACTGAGGGAGTGCCGCACTGTGAGAGGGTCAGTACTGAGGGAGCGGCGCACTGTCAGAGGGTCAGTACTGAGGGAGTGCCGCACTGTCAGATGGTCAGTACTGAGGGAGTGCGGCACTGTCAGAGGGTCAGAACTGAGGGAGTGCTGCACTGTCAGAGGGTCAGTACTGAGGGAGTGCCGCACTGTCAGAGGGTCAGTACTGAGGGAGTGCTGATCTGTCAGAGGGTCAGTACTGAAGGAGTGCTGCACTGTCAGAGGCTCAGTACTGAGGGAGCGCCGCACTGTCAAGGGGTCAGTACTGAGGGAGTGCTGATCTGTCAGAGGGTCAGTACTGAAGGAGTGCTGCACTGTCAGAGGGTCAGTACTGAGGGAGTGCCGCACTGTCAGAGAGTGAGTACTGAGGGAGTGCCGCACTGTCAGAGGGTCAGTATGAAGGAGTGCTGCACTGTCATGGGGTCAGTACTGAGGGAGCACCGCACTGCCAGAGAGTCAGAACTGAGGGAGCACCGCACTGTCAGAGAGTCAGTACTGAGGGAGTGCTGCACTGTCAGAGGGTCAGTACTGAGGGAGTGCCGCACTGTTAGAGGATCAGTACTGAGGGAGCGCCACACTGTCGGAGAGTCAGTACTGAGGGAGTGCCGCACTGTCAGAGAGTCAGTACTGAGGGAGTGCCGCACTGTCAGACGGTCAGTACTGAAGGAGTGCTGCACTGTCAGAGGGTCAGTACTGAGGGAGCACCGCACTGCCAGAGGGTCAGTACAGAAGGTGCGCCGCACTGTCAGAGGCTCAGTACTGAGGGAGACCCGCACTGTCAGAGGGTCAGTACTGAGGGAGTGCCGCACAGTGAGAGGGTCAGTACTGAGGGAGCGTCGCACTGTCAGAGGGTCAGAACTGAGGGAGCGCTGCACTGTCAGAGGGTCAGTACTGAGGGAGCGCTGCTCTGTCAGAGGGTCAGTACTGAGGGAGTGCCGTACTGTCAGAGGCTCAGTACTGAAGGAGTGCTGCACTGTCATGGGGTCAGTATTGAGGGAGTGCCGCACTGTCAGAGGGTCAGTACTGAGTGTTTGCCGCACTGTCAAAGGGTCATGTACTGAGGGAGTGCCGCACTCTCAGAGGGTCAGTACTGGGGGCGTGCTGCACTGTCAGAGGGTCAGTACTGAGGGAGCGCCGCAATGTCAGAGGGTCAGTACTGAGGGAGAGCCGCAATGTCTGAGGGTCAGTACTGAGGGAGACCCGCACTGTCAGAGGGTCAGTACTGAGGGAGTGCCGTACTGTCAGAGGCTCAGTACTGAAGAAGTGCTGCACTGTCATGGGGTCAGTACTGAGGGAGTGCAGCACTGTCAGAGAGTCAGTACTGAGGGAGTGCTGCACTGTCAGAGGGTCAGTACTGAGGGCGTGCTGCACTGTCAGAGGGTCAGTACTGAGGGAGCGCCGCAATGTCAGAGGGTCAGTACTGAGGGAGACCCGCAATGTCTGAGGGTCAGTACTGAGGGAGACCCGCACTGTCAGAGGGTCAGTACTGAGGGAGTGCCGTACTGTCAGAGGCTCAGTACTGAAGGAGTGCTGCACTGTCATGGGGTCAGTACTGAGGGAGTGCAGCACTGTCAGAGAGTCTGTACTGAGGGAGTGCTGCACTGTCAGAGGGTCAGTACTGAGGGCGTGCTGCACTGTCAGAGGGTCAGTACTGAGGGAGTGCTGCACTGTCAGAGGGTCAGTACTGAGGGCGTGCTGCACTGTCAGAGGGTCCGTACTGAGCGAGCGCCGCAATGTCAGAGGGTCAGTACTGAGGGAGAGCCGCAATGTCTGAGGGTCAGTACTGAGGGAGACCCGCTCTGTCCGAGTGTCAGTACTGAGGGAGTGCCGCGCTGTGAGAGGGTCAGTACTGAGGGAGTGCCGCACTGTCAGAGGGTCAGTACTGAGGGAGCGCCGCACTGTCTGAGGGTCAGTGCTGAGGGAGCGCTGCACTGTCAGAGGGTCAGTACTGAGGGAGCGCTGCACTGTCAGAGGGTCAGTACTGAAGGAGTGCTGCACTGTCATGGGGTCAGTACTGAGGGAGTGCCGCACTGTCAGAGGGTCAGTACTGAGGGTGTGCCGCACTGTCAGAGGGTCAGTACTGAGGGAGTGCCGTACTGTCAGAGGGTCAGTACTGAAGGACTACTGCACTGTCAGAAGGTCAGTACCGAGGGAGTGCCGCATTGTCAGAGGGTCTGTACTGAGGGAGTGCTGCACTGTCAGAGGGTCAGTACTGAGGGAGTGCCGCACTGTCAGAGGGTCAGTACTGAGGGAGTTCCGCACTGTCACAGGGTCAGTACTGAGGGAGTGCCGCACTGTCACAGGGTCAGTACTGAGGGAGGGCCGCACTGAGAGAGGGTCAGTACTGAGGGAGCGGCGCACTGTCAGAGGGTCAGTACTGAGGGAGTGCCGCACTGTCAGAGGGTCAGTACTGAGGGAGTGCCGCACTGTCAGGGGGTCAGTACTGAGGGAGTGCTGATCTGTCAGAGGGTCAGTACTGAAGGAGTGCTGCACTGTCAGAGGGTCAGTACTGAGGGAGCGCCGCACTGTCAGGGGGTCAGTACTGAGGGAGTGCTGATCTGTCAGAGGGTCAGTACTGAAGGAGTGCTGCACTGTCAGAGGGTCAGTACTGAGGGAGCGCCGCACTGTCAGAGAGTCAGTACTGAGGGAGTGCCGCACTGTCAGAGGGTCAGTACTGAAGGAGTGCTGCACTGTCATGGGGTCAGTACTGAGGGAGCACCGCACTGCCAGAGAGTCAGAACTGAGGGAGCACCGCACTGTCAGAGAGTCAGTACTGAGGGAGTGCTGCACTGTCAGAGGGTCAGTTCTGAGGGAGTGCCGCACTGTCAGAGGGTCAGTACTGAGGGAGTTCCGCACTGTCACAGGGTCAGTACTGAGGGAGTGGGGCACTGTCAGAGGGTCAGTACTGAGGGAGTGCTGCACTGTCAGAGGGTCAGTACTGAGGGAGTGCCGCACTGTCACAGGGTCAGTACTGAGGGAGTGCCGCACTGTCACAGGGTCAGTACTGAGGGAGGGCCGCACTGTGAGAGGGTCAGTACTGAGGGAGCAGCGCACTGTGAGAGGGTCAGTACTGAGGGAGTGCCGCACTGTGGGAGGGTCAGTACTGAGGGAGCGGCGCACTGTCAGAGGGTCAGTACTGAGGGAGTGCCGCACTGTCAGATGGTCAGTACTGAGGGAGTGCGGCACTGTCAGAGGGTCAGAACTGAGGGAGTGCTGCACTGTCAGAGGGTCAGTACTGAGGGAGTGCCGCACTGTCAGAGGGTCAGTACTGAGGGAGTGCCGCACTGTCAGAGGGTCAGTACTGAGGGAGTGCCGCACTGTCAGAGGGTCAGTACTGAGGGAGTGCTGATCTGTCAGAGGGTCAGTACTGAAGGAGTGCTGCACTGTCAGAGGGTCAGTACTGAGGGAGCGCCGCACTGTCAGCGGGTCAGTACTGAGGGAGTGCTGATCTGTCAGAGGGTCAGTACTGAAGGAGTGCTGCACTGTCAGAGGGTCAGTACTGAGGGAGTGCCGCACTGTCAGAGAGTCGGTGCTGAGGGAGTGCCGCACTGTCAGAGGGTCAGTACTGAAGGAGTGCTGCACTGTCATGGGGTCAGTACTGAGGGAGCACCGCACTGCCAGAGAGTCAGAACTGAGGGAGCACCGCACTGTCAGAGAGTCAGTACTGAGGGAGTGCTGCACTGTCAGAGGGTCAGTACTGAGGGAGTGCCGCACTGTTAGAGGATCAGTACTGAGGGAGCGCCACACTGTCGGAGAGTCAGTACTGAGGGAGTGCCGCACTGTCAGACGGTCAGTACTGAAGGAGTGCTGCACTGTCAGAGGGTCAGTACTGAGGGAGCGCCGCACTGTCAGAGAGTCAGTACTGAGGGAGTGCCGCACTGTCAGAGGGTCAATACTGAAGGAGTGCTGCACTGTCAAGGGGTCAGTACTGAGGGAGCACCGCACTGCCAGAGGGTCAGTACAGAAGGTGCGCCGCACTGTCAGAGGCTCAGTACTGAGGGAGTGTAGCACTGTCAGAGAGTCAGTACTGAGGGAGTGCCGCACTGTCAGAGGGTCAATACTGAGGGACTGCTGCACTGCCAGAGGGTCAGTACTGAGGGAGCGCCGTACTGCCAGAGGGTCAGTACTGAGGAAGCGCCGCACTGTCAGAGGGTCAGTACTGAGGGAGCGCCGCACTGTAGAGGGTCAGTACTGAGGGAGTGCCGTACTGTCAGAGGGTCAGTACCGAGGGAGTGCCGCACTGTTGGAGGTTCAGTACTGAGGGAGCGCAGCACTGTCAGATGGTCAGTACTGAGGGAGTGCCGCACTGTCAGAGGGTCTGTACTGAGGGAGTGCCGCACTGTCAGAGGGTCTGTACTGAGGGAGTGCCGCACTGTCAGAGAGTCAGTACTGAGGGAGTGCCGCACTGTCAGAGGGTCAATACTGAAGGAGTGCTGCACTGTCAAGGGGTCAGTACTGAGGGAGCACCGCACTGCCAGTGGGTCAGTACAGAAGGTGCGCCGCACTGTCAGAGGCTCAGTACTGAGGGAGTGTAGCACTGTCAGAGGGTCAGTACTGAGGGAGTGCCGCACTGTCAGAGGGTCAATACTGAGGGACTGCTGCACTGCCAGAGGGTCAGTACTGAGGGAGCGCCGTACTGCCAGAGGGTCAGTACTGAGGAAGCGCCGCACTGTCAGAGGGTCAGTACTGAGGGAGCGCCGCACTGTAGAGGGTCAGTACTGAGGGAGTGCCGTACTGTCAGAGGGTCAGTACTGAGGGAGTGCCGTACTGTCAGAGGGTCAGTACCGAGGGAGTGCCGCACTGTCAGAGGGTCAGTACTGAGGGAGCGCAGCACTGTCAGAGGGTCAGTACTGAGGGAGTGCCGCACTGTGAGAGGGTCAGTACTGAGGGAGCGGCGCACTGTCAGAGGGTCAGTACTGAGGGAGTGCCGCACTGTCAGATGGTCAGTACTGAGGGAGTGCGGCACTGTCAGAGGGTCAGTACTGAGGGAGTGCCGCACTGTCAGAGGGTCAGTACTGAGGGAGTGCCGCACTGTCAGAGGGTCAGTACTGAGGGAGTGCTGATCTGTCAGAGGGTCAGTACTGAAGGAGTGCTGCACTGTCAGAGGGTCAGTACTGAGGGAGCGCCGCACTGTCAGAGAGTCAGTACTGAGGGAGTGCCGCACTGTCAGAGGGTCAGTACTGAAGGAGTGCTGCACAGTCATGGGGTCAGTACTGAGGGAGCACCGCACTGCCAGAGAGTCAGAACTGAGGGAGGACCGCACTGTCAGAGTCAGTACTGAGGGAGTGCTGCACTGTCAGAGGGTCAGTACTGAGGGAGTGCCGCACTGTCAGAGGGTCAGTACTGAGGGAGTTCCGCACTGTCACAGGGTCAGTACTGAGGGAGTGGGGCACTGTCAGAGGGTCAGTACTGAGGGAGTGCTGCACTGTCACAGGGTCAGTACTGAGGGAGTGCCGCACTGTCACAGGGTCAGTACTGAGGGAGTGCCGCACTGTCACAGGGTCAGTACTGAGGGAGGGCCGCACTGTGAGAGGGTCAGTACTGAGGGAGCGGCGCACTGTGAGAGGGTCAGTACTGAGGGAGTGCCGCACTGTGAGAGGGTCAGTACTGAAGGAGTGCTGCACTGTCATGGGGTCAGTATTGAGGGAGTGCCGCACTGTCAGAGGGTCAGTACTGAGGGTGTGCCGCACTGTCAGAGGGTCAGTACTGAGGGAGTGCCGCACTCTCAGAGGGTCAGTACTGGGGGCGTGCTGCACTGTAAGAGGGTCAGTACTGAGGGAGCGCCGCAATGTCAGAGGGTCAGTACTGAGGGAGAGCCGCACTGTCAGAGGGTCAGTACTGAGGGAGTGCCGTACTGTCAGAGGCTCAGTACTGAAGGAGTGCTGCACTGTCATGGGGTCAGTACTGAGGGAGTGCAGCACTGTCAGAGAGTCAGTACTGAGGGAGTGCTGCACTGTCAGAGGGTCAGTACTGAGGGCGTGCTGCACTGTCAGAGGGTCAGTACTGAGGGAGCGCCGCAATGTCAGAGGGTCAGTACTGAGGGAGAGCCGCAATGTCTGAGGGTCAGTACTGAGGGAGACCCGCACTGTCAGAGGGTCAGTACTGAGGGAGTGCCGTACTGTCAGAGGCTCAGTACTGAAGGAGTGCTGCACTGTCATGGGGTCAGTACTGAGGGAGTGCAGCACTGTCAGAGAGTCAGTACTGAGGGAGTGCTGCACTGTCAGAGGGTCAGTACTGAGGGCGTGCTGCACTGTCAGAGGGTCAGTACTGAGGAAGTGCTGCACTGTCAGAGGGTCAGTACTGAGGGCGTGCTGCACTGTCAGAGGGTCCGTACTGAGCGAGCGCCGCAATGTCAGAGGGTCAGTACTGAAGGAGTGCTGCACTGTCAGAGGGTCAGTACTGAGGGAGCGCCGCACTGTCAGAGGGTCAGTACTGAGGGAGTGCCGTACTGTCAGAGGCTCAGTACTGAAGGAGTGCTGCACTGTCATGGGGTCAGTACTGAGGGAGTGCAGCACTGTCAGAGGGTCAGTACTGAGTGAGTGCTGCACTGTCAGAGGGTCAGTACTGAGGGCGTGCTGCACTGTCAGAGGGTCAGTACTGAGGGAGTGCCGCACTGTCAGAGGGTCAGTACAGAAGGTGCGCCGCACTGTCAGAGGCTCAGTATTGAGGGAGTGTAGCACTGTCAGAGGGTCAATACTGAGGGACTGCTGCACTGCCAGAGGGTCAGTACTGAGGGAGTGCAGCACTGTCAGAGAGTCAGTACTGAGGGAGTGCCGCACTGTCAGAGGGTCAATACTGAGGGACTGCTGCACTGCCAGAGGGTCAGTACTGAGGGAGCGCCGTACTGCCAGACGGTCAGTACTGAGGAAGCGCCGCACTGTCAGAGGGTCAGTACTGAGGGAGCGCCGCACTGTAGAGGGTCAGTACTGAGGGAGTGCCGTACTGTCAGAGGGTCAGTACCGAGGGAGTGCCGCACTGTTGGAGGTTCAGTACTGAGGGAGCGCAGCACTGTCAGAGGGTCAGTACTGAGGGAGTGCCGCACTGTCAGAGGGTCTGTACTGAGGGAGTGCCGCACTGTCAGAGGGTCAGTACCGAGGGAGTGCCGCACTGTTGGAGGTTCAGTACTGAGGGAGCGCAGCACTGTCAGACGGTCAGTACTGAGGGAGTGCCGCACTGTCAGAGGGTCTGTACTGAGGGAGTGCCGCACTGTCAGAGGGTCTGTACTGAGGGTGTGCCGCACTGTCAGAGAGTCAGTACTGAGGGAGTACCGCACTGTCAGAGGGTCAATACTGAAGGAGTGCTGCACTGTCAAGGGGTCAGTACTGAGGGAGCACATCACTGCCAGAGGGTCAGTACAGAAGGTGCGCCGCACTGTCAGAGGCTCAGTACTGAGGGAGTGTAGCACTGTCAGAGGGTCAGTACTGAGGGAGTGCCGCACTGTCAGAGGGTCAATACTGAGGGACTGCTGCACTGCCAGTGGGTCAGTACTGAGGGAGCGCCGTACTGCCAGAGGGTCAGTACTGAGGAAGCGCCGCACTGTCAGAGGGTCAGTACTGAGGGAGCGCCGCACTGTAGAGGGTCAGTACTGAGGGAGTGCCGTACTGTCAGAGGGTCAGTACCGAGGGAGTGCCGCACTGTTGGAGGTTCAGTACTGAGGGAGCGCAGCACTGTCAGAGGGTCAGTACTGAGGGAGCGCCGCACTGTCAGAGGGTCTGTACTGAGGCTGTGCCGCACTGTCAGAGGGTCAGTACTGAGGGAGTGCCGCACTCTCAGAGGGTCAGTACTGGGGGCGTGCTGCACTGTCAGAGGGTCAGTACTGAGGGAGCGCCGCAATGTCAGAGGGTCAGTACTGAGGGAGAGCCGCCATGTCTGAGGGTCAGTACTGAGGGAGACCCGCACTGTCAGAGAGTCAGTACTGAGGGAGTGCCGCACTGTCAGAGGGTCAGTACTGAAGGAGTGCTGCACTGTCATGGGGTCAGTACTGAGGGAGCACCGCACTGCCAGAGAGTCAGAACTGAGGGAGCACCGCACTGTCAGAGAGTCAGTACTGAGGGAGTGCTGCACTGTCAGAGGGTCAGTACTGAGGGAGTGCCGCACTGTTAGAGGATCAGTACTGAGGGAGCGCCACACTGTCGGAGAGTCAGTACTGAGGGAGTGCCGCACTGTCAGACGGTCAGTACTGAAGGAGTGCTGCACTGTCAGAGGGTCAGTACTGAGGGAGCGCCGCACTGTCAGAGAGTCAGTACTGAGGGAGTGCCGCACTGTCAGAGGGTCAATACTGAAGGAGTGCTGCACTGTCAAGGGGTCAGTACTGAGGGAGCACCGCACTGCCAGAGGGTCAGTACAGAAGGTGCGCCGCACTGTCAGAGGCTCAGTACTGAGGGAGTGTAGCACTGTCAGAGAGTCAGTACTGAGGGAGTGCCGCACTGTCAGAGGGTCAATACTGAGGGACTGCTGCACTGCCAGAGGGTCAGTACTGAGGGAGCGCCGTACTGCCAGAGGGTCAGTACTGAGGAAGCGCCGCACTGTCAGAGGGTCAGTACTGAGGGAGCGCCGCACTGTAGAGGGTCAGTACTGAGGGAGTGCCGTACTGTCAGAGGGTCAGTACCGAGGGAGTGCCGCACTGTTGGAGGTTCAGTACTGAGGGAGCGCAGCACTGTCAGAGGGTCAGTACTGAGGGAGTGCCGCACTGTCAGAGGGTCTGTACTGAGGGAGTGCCGCACTGTCAGAGGGTCTGTACTGAGGGAGTGCCGCACTGTCAGAGAGTCAGTACTGAGGGAGTGCCGCACTGTCAGAGGGTCAATACTGAAGGAGTGCTGCACTGTCAAGGGGTCAGTACTGAGGGAGCACCGCACTGCCAGAGGGTCAGTACAGAAGGTGCGCCGCACTGTCAGAGGCTCAGTACTGAGGGAGTGTAGCACTGTCAGAGGGTCAGTACTGAGGGAGTGCCGCACTGTCAGAGGGTCAATACTGAGGGACAGCTGCACTGCCAGAGGGTCAGTACTGAGGGAGTGCCGTACTGCCAGAGGGTCAGTACTGAGGAAGCGCCGCACTGTCAGAGGGTCAGTACTGAGGGAGCGCCGCACTGTAGAGGGTCAGTACTGAGGGAGTGCCGTACTGTCAGAGGGTCAGTACCGAGGGAGTGCCGCACTGTTGGAGGTTCAGTACTGAGGGAGCGCAGCACTGTCAGAGGGTCAGTACTGAGGGAGTGCCGCACTGTGAGAGGGTCAGTACTGAGGGAGCGGCGCACTGTCAGAGGGTCAGTACTGAGGGAGTGCCGCACTGTCAGATGGTCAGTACTGAGGGAGTGCGGCACTGTCAGAGGGTCAGAACTGAGGGAGTGCCGCACTGTCAGAGGGTCAGTACTGAGGGAGTGCCGCACTGTCAGAGGGTCAGTACTGAGGGAGTGCCGCACTGTCAGAGGGTCAGTACTGAGGGAGTGCCGCACTGTCAGAGGGTCAGTACTGAGGGAGTGCTGATCTGTCAGAGGGTCAGTACTGAAGGAGTGCTGCACTGTCAGAGGGTCAGTACTGAGGGAGCGCCGCACTGTCAGAGAGTCAGTACTGAGGGAGTGCCGCACTGTCAGAGGGTCAGTACTGAAGGAGTGCTGCACAGTCATGGGGTCAGTACTGAGGGAGCACCGCACTGCCAGAGAGTCAGAACTGAGGGAGCACCGCACTGTCAGAGTCAGTACTGAGGGAGTGCTGCACTGTCAGAGGGTCAGTACTGAGGGAGTGCCGCACTGTCAGAGGGTCAGTACTGAGGGAGTTCCGCACTGTCACAGGGTCAGTACTGAGGGAGTGGGGCACTGTCAGAGGGTCAGTACTGAGGGAGTGCTGCACTGTCACAGGGTCAGTACTGAGGGAGTGCCGCACTGTCACAGGGTCAGTACTGAGGGAGTGCCGCACTGTCACAGGGTCAGTACTGAGGGAGGGCCGCACTGTGAGAGGGTCAGTACTGAGGGAGCGGCGCACTGTGAGAGGGTCAGTACTGAGGGAGTGCCGCACTGTGAGAGGGTCAGTACTGAAGGAGTGCTGCACTGTCATGGGGTCAGTATTGAGGGAGTGCCGCACTGTCAGAGGGTCAGTACTGAGGGTGTGCCGCACTGTCAGAGGGTCAGTACTGAGGGAGTGCCGCACTCTCAGAGGGTCAGTACTGGGGGCGTGCTGCACTGTCAGAGGGTCAGTACTGAGGGAGCGCCGCAATGTCAGAGGGTCAGTACTGAGGGAGAGCCGCACTGTCAGAGGGTCAGTACTGAGGGAGTGCCGTACTGTCAGAGGCTCAGTACTGAAGGAGTGCTGCACTGTCATGGGGTCAGTACTGAGGGAGTGCAGCACTGTCAGAGAGTCAGTACTGAGGGAGTGCTGCACTGTCAGAGGGTCAGTACTGAGGGCGTGCTGCACTGTCAGAGGGTCAGTACTGAGGGAGCGCCGCAATGTCAGAGGGTCAGTACTGAGGGAGAGCCGCAATGTCTGAGGGTCAGTACTGAGGGAGACCCGCACTGTCAGAGGGTCAGTACTGAAGGTGTGCTGCACTGTCAGAGGGTCAGTACTGAGGGAGCGCCGCACTGTCAGAGAGTCAGTACTGAGGGAGTGCCGCACTGTCAGAGGGTCAGTACAGAAGGTGCGCCGCACTGTCAGAGGCTCAGTACTGAGGGAGTGTAGCACTGTCAGAGAGTCAGTACTGAGGGAGTGCCGCACTGTCAGAGGGTCAATACTGAGGGACTGCTGCACTGCCAGAGGGTCAGTACTGAGGGAGCGCCGTACTGCCAGACGGTCAGTACTGAGGAAGCGCCGCACTGTCAGAGGGTCAGTACTGAGGGAGCGCCGCACTGTAGAGGGTCAGTACTGAGGGAGTGCCGTACTGTCAGAGGGTCAGTACCGAGGGAGTGCCGCACTGTTGGAGGTTCAGTACTGAGGGAGCGCAGCACTGTCAGAGCGTCAGTACTGAGGGAGTGCCGCACTGTCAGAGGGTCTGTACTGAGGGAGTGCCGCACTGTCAGAGGGTCTGTACTGAGGGAGTGCCGCACTGTCAGAGAGTCAGTACTGAGGGAGTGCCGTACTGTCAGAGGCTCAGTACTGAAGGAGTGCTGCACTGTCATGGGGTCAGTACTGAGGGAGTGCAGCACTGTCAGAGAGTCAGTACTGAGGGAGTGCTGCACTGTCAGAGGGTCAGTACTGAGGGAGTGGGGCACTGTCAGAGGGTCAGTACTGAGGGAGTGCTGCACTGTCAGAGGGTCAGTACTGAGGGAGTGCCGCACTGTCTCAGGGTCAGTACTGAGGGAGTGCCGCACTGTCACAGGGTCAGTACTGAGGGAGGGCCGCACTGTGAGAGGGTCAGTACTGAGGGAGCGGCGCACTGTGAGAGGGTCAGTACTGAGGGAGCGGCGCACTGTCAGAGGGTCAGTACTGAGGGAGTGCCGCACTGTCAGATGGTCAGTACTGAGGGAGTGCGGCACTGTCAGAGGGTCAGAACTGAGGGAGTGCTGCACTGTCAGAGGGTCAGTACTGAGGGAGTGCCGCACTGTCAGAGGGTCAGTACTGAGTGAGTGCCGCACTGTCAGAGGGTCAGTACTGAGGGAGTGCCGCACTGTCAGAGGGTCAGTACTGAGGGAGTGCTGATCTGTCAGAGGGTCAGTACTGAAGGAGTGCTGCACTGTCAGAGGGTCAGTACTGAGGGAGCGCCGCACTGTCAGGGGGTCAGTACTGAGGGAGTGCTGATCTGTCAGAGGGTGTGTACTGAAGGAGTGCTGCACTGTCAGAGGGTCAGTACTGAGGGAGCGCCGCACTGTCAGAGAGTCAGTACTGAGGGAGTGCCGCACTGTCAGAGGGTCAGTACTGAAGGAGTGCTGCACAGTCATGGGGTCAGTACTGAGGGAGCACCGCACTGCCAGAGAGTCAGAACTGAGGGAGCACCGCACTGTCAGAGAGTCAGTACTGAGGGAGTGCTGCACTGTCAGAGGGTCAGTACTGAGGGAGTGCCGCACTGTCAGAGGGTCAGTACTGAGGGAGTTCCGCACTGTCACAGGGTCAGTACTGAGGGAGTGGGGCACTGTCAGAGGGTCAGTACTGAGGGAGTGCTGCACTGTCACAGGGTCAGTACTGAGGGAGTGCCGCACTGTCACAGGGTCAGTACTGAGGGAGTGCCGCACTGTCACAGGGTCAGTACTGAGGGAGGGCCGCACTGTGAGAGGGTCAGTACTGAGGGAGCGGCGAACTGTGAGAGGGTCAGTACTGGGGGAGTGCCGCACTGTGAGAGGGTCAGTACTGAAGGAGTGCTGCACTGTCATGGGGTCAGTATTGAGGGAGTGCCGTACTGTCAGAGGCTCAGTACTGAAGGAGTGCTGCACTGTCATGGGGTCAGTACTGAGGGAGTGCAGCACTGTCAGAGAGTCAGTACTGAGGGAGTGCTGCACTGTCAGAGGGTCAGTACTGAGGGCGTGCTGCACTGTCAGAGGGTCAGTACTGAGGGAGCGCCGCAATGTCAGAGGGTCAGTACTGAGGGAGAGCCGCAATGTCTGAGGGTCAGTACTGAGGGAGACCCGCACTGTCAGAGGGTCAGTACTGAAGGAGTGCTGCACTGTCATGGGGTCAGTACTGAGGGAGTGCAGCACTGTCAGAGAGTCAGTACTGAGGGAGTGCTGCACTGTCAGAGGGTCAGTACTGAGGGCGTGCTGCACTGTCAGAGGGTCAGTACTGAGGGAGTGCTGCACTGTCAGAGGGTCCGTACTGAGCGAGCGCCGCAATGTCAGAGGGTCAGTACTGAGGGAGAGCCGCAATGTCTGAGGGTCAGTACTGAGGGAGACCCGCTCTGTCAGAGTGTCAGTACTGAGGGAGTGCCGCACTGTGAGAGGGTCAGTACTGAGGGAGCGGCGCACTGACAGAGGGTCAGTACTGAGGGAGTGCCGCACTGTCAGAGGGTCAGTACTGAGGGAGCGCCGCACTGTCTGAGGGTCAGTACTGAGGGAGCACTGCACTGTCAGAGGGTCAGTACTGAGGGAGCGCTGCACTGTCAGAGGATCAGTACTGAAGGAGTGCTGCACTGTCATGGGGTCAGTAATGAGGGAGTGCCGCACTGTCAGAGGGTCAGTACTGAGGGTGTGCCGCACTGTCAGAGGGTCAGTACTGAGGGAGTGCCGTACTGACAGAGGGTCAGTACTGAAGGACTACTGCACTGTCAGAAGGTCAGTACCGAGGGAGTGCCGCAGTCAGAGGGTCTGTACTGAGGGAGTGCTGCACTATCAGAGGGTCAGTACTGAGGGAGTGCCGCACTGTCAGAGGGTCAGTACTGAGGGAGTTCCGCACTGTCACCGGGTCAGTACTGAGGGAGTGGGGCACTGTCACAGGGTCAGTACTGAGGGAGGGCCGCACTGTGAGAGGGTCAGTACTGAGGGAGCGGCGCACTGTGAGAGGGTCAGTACTGAGGGAGTGCCGCACTGTGAGAGGGTCAGTACTGAGGGAGCGGCGCACTGTCAGAGGGTCAGTACTGAGGGAGTGCCGCACTGTCAGATGGTCAGCACTGAGGGAGTGCGGCACTGTCAGAGGGTCAGAACTGAGGGAGTGCTGCACTGTCAGAGGGTCAGTACTGAGGGAGTGCCGCACTGTCAGAGTGTCAGTACTGAGGGAGTGCCGCACTGTCAGAGGGTCAGTACTGAGGGAGTGCCGCACTGTCAGAGGGTCAGTACTGAGGGAGTGCTGATCTGTCAGAGGGTCAGTACTGAAGGAGTGCTGCACTGTCAGAGGGTCAGTACTGAGGGAGCGCCGCACTGTCAGGGGGTCAGTACTGAGGGAGTGCTGATCTGTCAGAGGCTCAGTACTGAAGGAGTGCTGCACTGTCATGGGATCAGTACTGAGGGAGTGCAGCACTGTCAGAGAGTCAGGACTGAGGGAGTGCTGCACTGTCAGAGGGTCAGTACTGAGGGAGTGCTGCACTGTCAGAGGCTCAGTACTGAAGGAGTGCTGCACTGTCATGGGGTCAGTACTGAGGGAGTGCAGCACTGTCAGAGAGTCAGTACTGAGGGAGTGCTGCACTGTCAGAGGGTCAGTACTGAGGGCGTGCTGCACTGTCAGAGGGTCAGTACTGAGGGAGCGCCGCAATGTCAGAGGGTCAGTACTGAGGGAGAGCCGCAATGTCTGAGGGTCAGTACTGAGGGAGCGGCGCACTGTCAGAGGGTCAGTACTGAGGGAGTGCCGTACTGTCAGAGGCTCAGTACTGAAGGAGTGCTGCACTGTCATGGGGTCAGTACTGAGGGAGTGCAGCACTGTCAGAGAGTCAGTACTGAGGGAGTGCTGCACTGTCAGAGGGTCAGTACTGAGGGCGTGCTGCACTGTCAGAGGGTCAGTACTGAGGGAGCGCTGCACTGTCAGAGGGTCATTACTGAGGGCGTGCTGCACTGTCAGAGGGTCCCTACTGAGCGAGCGCCGCAATGTCAGATGGTCAGTACTGAGGGAGAGCCGCAATGTCTGAGGGTCAGTATTGAGGGAGTGCCGCACTGTGAGAGAGTCAGTACTGAGGGAGCAGCGCACTGTCAGAGGGTCAGTACTGAGGGAGTGCCGCACTGTCAGAGGGTCAGTACTGAGGGAGCGCCGCACTGTCTGAGGGTCAGTACTGAGGGAGCGCTGCACTGTCAGAGGGTCAGTACTGAGGGAGCGCTGCACTGTCAGAGAGTCAGTACTGAAGGAGTGCTGCACTGTCATGGGGTCAGTACTGAGGGAGTGCCGCACTGTCAGAGGGTCAGTACTGAGGGTGTGCCGCACTGTCTGAGGGTCAGTACTGAGGGAGTGCCGTACTGTCAGAGGGTCAGTACTGAAGGACTACTGCACTGTCAGAAGGTCAGTACCGAGGGAGTGCCGCATTGTCAGAGGGTCTGTACTGAGGGAGTGCTGCACTGTCAGAGGGTCAGTACTGAGGGAGTGCCGCACTGTCAGAGGGTCAGTACTGAGGGAGTTCCGCACTGTCACAGGGTCAGTACTGAGGGAGTGGGGCACTGTCAGAGGGTCAGTACTGAGGGAGTGCTGCACTGTCAGAGGGTCAGTACTGAGGGAGTGCCGCACTGTCACAGGGTCAGTACTGAGGGAGTGCCGCACTGTCACAGGGTCAGTACTGAGGGAGGGCCGCACTGTGAGAGGGTCAGTACTGAGGGAGCGGCGCACTGTGAGAGGGTCAGTACTGAGGGAGTGCCGCACTGTGAGAGGGTCAGTACTGAGGGAGCGGCGCACTGTCAGAGGTTCAGTACTGAGGGAGTGCCGCACTGTCAGATGGTCAGTACTGAGGGAGTGCGGCACTGTCAGAGGGTCAGAACTGAGGGAGTGCTGCACTGTCAGAGGGTCAGTACTGAGGGAGTGCCGCACTGTCAGAGGGTCAGTACTGAGGGAGTGCCGCACTGTCAGAGGGTCAGTACTGAGGGAGTGCCGCACTGTCAGAGGGTCAGTACTGAGGGAGTGCTGATCTGTCAGAGGGTCAGTACTGAAGGAGTGCTGCACTGTCAGAGGGTCAGTACTGAGGGAGCGCCGCACTGTCAGGGGGTCAGTACTGAGGGAGTGCTGATCTGTCAGAGGGTCAGTACTGAAGGAGTGCTGCTCTGTCAGAGGGTCAGTACTGAGGGAGCGCCGCACTGTCAGAGAGTCAGTACTGAGGGAGTGCCGCACTGTCAGAGGGTCAGTACTGAAGGAGTGCTGCACTGTCATGGGGTCAGTACTGAGGGAGCACCGCACTGCCAGAGAGTCAGAACTGAGGGAGCACCGCACTGTCAGAGAGTCAGTACTGAGGGAGTGCTGCACTGTCAGAGGGTCAGTACCGAGGGAGTGCCGCACTGTTGGAGGTTCAGTACTGAGGGAGCGCAGCACTGTCAGAGGGTCAGTACTGAGGAAGTGCCGCACTGTCAGAGGGTCTGTACTGAGGGAGTGCCGCACTGTCAGAGGGTCTGTACTGAGGGAGTGCCGCACTGTCAGAGAGTCAGTACTGAGGGAGTGCCGCACTGTCAGAGGGTCAATACTGAAGGAGTGCTGCACTGTCAAGGGGTCAGTACTGAGGGAGCACCGCACTGCCAGAGGGTCAGTACAGAAGGTGCGCCGCACTGTCAGAGGTTCAGTACTGAGGGAGTGTAGCACTGTCAGAGGGTCAGTACTGAGGGAGTGCCGCACTGTCAGAGGGTCAATACTGAGGGGGCGCCGTACTGCCAGAGGGTCAGTACTGAGGAAGCGCCGCACTGTCAGAGGGTCAGTACTGAGGGAGCGCCGCACTGTAGATGGTCAGTACTGAGGGAGTGCCGTACTGTCAGAGGGTCAGTACCGAGGGAGTGCCGTACTGACAGAGGGTCAGTACTGAAGGACTACTGCACTGTCAGAAGGTCAGTACCGAGGGAGTGCCGCAGTCAGAGGGTCTGTACTGAGGGAGTGCTGCACTATCAGAGGGTCAGTACTGAGGGAGTGCCGCACTGTCAGAGGGTCAGTACTGAGGGAGTTCCGCACTGTCACCGGGTCAGTACTGAGGGAGTGGGGCACTGTCACAGGGTCAGTACTGAGGGAGGGCCGCACTGTGAGAGGGTCAGTACTGAGGGAGCGGCGCACTGTGAGAGGGTCAGTACTGAGGGAGTGCCGCACTGTGAGAGGGTCAGTACTGAGGGAGTGCCGCACTGTCAGAGGGTCAGTACTGAGGGAGTGCCGCACTGTCAGAGGGTCAGTACTGAGGGAGTGCTGATCTGTCAGAGGGTCAGTACTGAAGGAGTGCTGCACTGTCAGAGGGCCAGTACTGAGGGAGCGCCGCACTGTCAGGGGGTCAGTACTGAGGGAGTGCTGATCTGTCAGAGGCTCAGTACTGAAGGAGTGCTGCACTGTCATGGGATCAGTACTGAGGGAGTGCAGCACTGTCAGAGAGTCAGTACTGAGGGAGTGCTGCACTGTCAGAGGGTCAGTACTGAGGGAGTGCTGCACTGTCAGAGGCTCAGTACTGAAGGAGTGCTGCACTGTCATGGGGTCAGTACTGAGGGAGTGCAGCACTGTCAGAGAGTCAGTACTGAGGGAGTGCTGCACTGTCAGAGGGTCAGTACTGAGGGCGTGCTGCACTGTCAGAGGGTCAGTACTGAGGGAGCGCCGCAATGTCAGAGGGTCAGTACTGAGGGAGAGCCGCAATGTCAGAGGGTCAGTACTGAGGGAGCGGCGCACTGTCAGAGGGTCAGTACTGATGGAGTGCCGTACTGTCAGAGGCTCAGTACTGAAGGAGTGCTGCACTGTCATGGGGTCAGTACTGAGGGAGTGCAGCACTGTCAGAGAGTCAGTACTGAGGGAGTGCTGCACTGTCAGAGGGTCAGTACTGAGGGCGTGCTGCACTGTCAGAGGGTCAGTACTGAGGGAGCGCTGCACTGTCAGAGGGTCATTACTGAGGGCGTGCTGCACTGTCAGAGGGTCCCTACTGAGCGAGCGCCGCAATGTCAGATGGTCAGTACTGAGGGAGAGCCGCAATGTCTGAGGGTCAGTACTGAGGGAGACCCGCTCTGTCAGAGTGTCAGTACTGAGGGAGTGCCGCACTGTGAGAGAGTCAGTACTGAGGGAGCGGCGCACTGTCAGAGGGTCAGTACTGAGGGAGTGCCGCACTGTCAGAGGGTCAGTACTGAGGGAGCGCCGCACTGTCTGAGGGTCAGTACTGAGGGAGCGCTGCACTGTCAGAGGGTCAGTACTGAGGGAGCGCTGCACTGTCAGAGGGTCAGTACTGAAGGAGTGCTGCACTGTCATGGGGTCAGTACTGAGGGAGTGCCGCACTGTCAGAGGGTCAGTACTGAGGGTGTGCCGCACTGTCTGAGGGTCAGTACTGAGGGAGTGCCGTACTGTCAGAGGGTCAGTACTGAAGGACTACTGCACTGTCAGAAGGTCAGTACCGAGGGAGTGCCGCATTGTCAGAGGGTCTGTACTGAGGGAGTGCTGCACTGTCAGAGGGTCAGTACTGAGGGAGTGCCGCACTGTCAGAGGGTCAGTACTGAGGGAGTTCCGCACTGTCACAGGGTCAGTACTGAGGGAGTGGGGCACTGTCAGAGGGTCAGTACTGAGGGAGTGCTGCACTGTCAGAGGGTCAGTACTGAGGGAGTGCCGCACTGTCACAGGGTCAGTACTGAGGGAGTGCCGCACTGTCACAGGGTCAGTACTGAGGGAGGGCCGCACTGTGAGAGGGTCAGTACTGAGGGAGCGGCGCACTGTGAGAGGGTCAGTACTGAGGGAGTGCCGCACTGTGAGAGGGTCAGTACTGAGGGAGCGGCGCACTGTCAGAGGTTCAGTACTGAGGGAGTGCCGCACTGTCAGATGGTCAGTACTGAGGGAGTGCGGCACTGTCAGAGGGTCAGAACTGAGGGAGTGCTGCACTGTCAGAGGGTCAGTACTGAGGGAGTGCCGCACTGTCAGAGGGTCAGTACTGAGGGAGTGCCGCACTGTCAGAGGGTCAGTACTGAGGGAGTGCCGCACTGTCAGAGGGTCAGTACTGAGGGAGTGCTGATCTGTCAGAGGGTCAGTACTGAAGGAGTGCTGCACTGTCAGAGGGTCAGTACTGAGGGAGCGCCGCACTGTCAGGGGGTCAGTACTGAGGGAGTGCTGATCTGTCAGAGGGTCAGTACTGAAGGAGTGCTGCACTGTCAGAGGGTCAGTACTGAGGGAGCGCCGCACTGTCAGAGAGTCAGTACTGAGGGAGTGCCGCACTGTCAGAGGGTCAGTACTGAAGGAGTGCTGCACTGTCATGGGGTCAGTACTGAGGGAGCACCGCACTGCCAGAGAGTCAGAACTGAGGGAGCACCGCACTGTCAGAGAGTCAGTACTGAGGGAGTGCTGCACTGTCAGAGGGTCAGTACCGAGGGAGTGCCGCACTGTTGGAGGTTCAGTACTGAGGGAGCGCAGCACTGTCAGAGGGTCAGTACTGAGGAAGTGCCGCACTGTCAGAGGGTCTGTACTGAGGGAGTGCCGCACTGTCAGAGGGTCTGTACTGAGGGAGTGCCGCACTGTCAGAGAGTCAGTACTGAGGGAGTGCCGCACTGTCAGAGGGTCAATACTGAAGGAGTGCTGCACTGTCAAGGGGTCAGTACTGAGGGAGCACCGCACTGCCAGAGGGTCAGTACAGAAGGTGCGCCGCACTGTCAGAGGCTCAGTACTGAGGGAGTGTAGCACTGTCAGAGGGTCAGTACTGAGGGAGTGCCGCACTGTCAGAGGGTCAATACTGAGGGGGCGCCGTACTGCCAGAGGGTCAGTACTGAGGAAGCGCCGCACTGTCAGAGGGTCAGTACTGAGGGAGCGCCGCACTGTAGATGGTCAGTACTGAGGGAGTGCCGTACTGTCAGAGGGTCAGTACCGAGGGAGTGCCGTACTGACAGAGGGTCAGTACTGAAGGACTACTGCACTGTCAGAAGGTCAGTACCGAGGGAGTGCCGCAGTCAGAGGGTCTGTACTGAGGGAGTGCTGCACTATCAGAGGGTCAGTACTGAGGGAGTGCCGCACTGTCAGAGGGTCAGTACTGAGGGAGTTCCGCACTGTCACCGGGTCAGTACTGAGGGAGTGGGGCACTGTCACAGGGTCAGTACTGAGGGAGGGCCGCACTGTGAGAGGGTCAGTACTGAGGGAGCGGCGCACTGTGAGAGGGTCAGTACTGAGGGAGTGCCGCACTGTGAGAGGGTCAGTACTGAGGGAGCGGCGCACTGTCAGAGGGTCAGTACTGAGGGAGTGCCGCACTGTCAGATGGTCAGCACTGAGGGAGTGCGGCACTGTCAGAGGGTCAGAACTGAGGGAGTGCTGCACTGTCAGAGGGTCAGTACTGAGGGAGTGCCGCACTGTCAGAGTGTCAGTACTGAGGGAGTGCCGCACTGTCAGAGGGTCAGTACTGAGGGAGTGCCGCACTGTCAGAGGGTCAGTACTGAGGGAGTGCTGATCTGTCAGAGGGTCAGTACTGAAGGAGTGCTGCACTGTCAGAGGGTCAGTACTGAGGGAGCGCCGCACTGTCAGGGGGTCAGTACTGAGGGAGTGCTGATCTGTCAGAGGCTCAGTACTGAAGGAGTGCTGCACTGTCATGGGATCAGTACTGAGGGAGTGCAGCACTGTCAGAGAGTCAGTACTGAGGGAGTGCTGCACTGTCAGAGGGTCAGTACTGAGGGAGTGCTGCACTGTCAGAGGCTCAGTACTGAAGGAGTGCTGCACTGTCATGGGGTCAGTACTGAGGGAGTGCAGCACTGTCAGAGAGTCAGTACTGAGGGAGTGCTGCACTGTCAGAGGGTCAGCACTGAGGGCGTGCTGCACTGTCAGAGGGTCAGTACTGAGGGAGCGCCGCAATGTCAGAGGGTCAGTACTGAGGGAGAGCCGCAATGTCTGAGGGTCAGTACTGAGGGAGACCCGCACTGTCAGAGGGTCAGTACTGATGGAGTGCCGTACTGTCAGAGGCTCAGTACTGAAGGAGTGCTGCACTGTCATGGGGTCAGTACTGAGGGAGTGCAGCACTGTCAGAGAGTCAGTACTGAGGGAGTGCTGCACTGTCAGAGGGTCAGTACTGAGGGCGTGCTGCACTGTCAGAGGGTCAGTACTGAGGGAGCGCTGCACTGTCAGAGGGTCATTACTGAGGGCGTGCTGCACTGTCAGAGGGTCCCTACTGAGCGAGCGCCGCAATGTCAGATGGTCAGTACTGAGGGAGAGCCGCAATGTCTGAGGGTCAGTACTGAGGGAGACCCGCTCTGTCAGAGAGTCAGTACTGAGGGAGTGCCGCACTGTGAGAGAGTCAGTACTGAGGGAGCGGCGCACTGTCAGAGGGTCAGTACTGAGGGAGTGCCGCACTGTCAGAGGGTCAGTACTGAGGGAGCGCCGCACTGTCTGAGGGTCAGTACTGAGGGAGCGCTGCACTGTCAGAGGGTCAGTACTGAGGGAGCGCTGCACTGTCAGAGGGTCAGTACTGAAGGAGTTCTGCACTGTCATGGGGTCAGTACTGAGGGAGTGCCGCACTGTCAGAGGGTCAGTACTGAGGGTGTGCCGCACTGTCTGAGGGTCAGTACTGAGGGAGTGCCGTACTGTCAGAGGGTCAGTACTGAAGGACTACTGCACTGTCAGAAGGTCAGTACCGAGGGAGTGCCGCATTGTCAGAGGGTCTGTACTGAGGGAGTGCTGCACTGTCAGAGGGTCAGTACTGAGGGAGTGCCGCACTGTCAGAGGGTCAGTACTGAGGGAGTTCCGCACTGTCACAGGGTCAGTACTGAGGGAGTGGGGCACTGTCAGAGGGTCAGTACTGAGGGAGTGCTGCACTGTCAGAGGGTCAGTACTGAGGGAGTGCCGCACTGTCACAGGGTCAGTACTGAGGGAGTGCCGCACTGTCACAGGGTCAGTACTGAGGGAGGGCCGCACTGTGAGAGGGTCAGTACTGAGGGAGCGGCGCACTGTGAGAGGGTCAGTACTGAGGGAGTGCCGCACTGTGAGAGGGTCAGTACTGAGGGAGCGGCGCACTGTCAGAGGGTCAGTACTGAGGGAGTGCCGCACTGTCAGAGGGTCAGTACTGAGGGAGCGCCGCACTGTCTGAGGGTCAGTACTGAGGGAGCGCTGCACTGTCAGAGGGTCAGTACTGAGGGAGTGCCGCACTGTCAGATGGTCAGTACTGAGGGAGTGCGGCACTGTCAGAGGGTCAGAACTGAGGGAGTGCTGCACTGTCAGAGGGTCAGTACTGAGGGAGTGCCGCACTGTCAGAGGGTCAGTACTGAGGGAGTGCCGCACTGTCAGAGGGTCAGTACTGAGGGAGTGCCGCACTGTCAGAGGGTCAGTACTGAGGGAGTGCTGATCTGTCAGAGGGTCAGTACTGAAGGAGTGCTGCACTGTCAGAGGGTCAGTACTGAGGGAGCGCCGCACTGTCAGGGGGTCAGTACTGAGGGAGTGCTGATCTGTCAGAGGGTCAGTACTGAAGGAGTGCTGCACTGTCAGAGGGTCAGTACTGAGGGAGCGCCGCACTGTCAGAGAGTCAGTACTGAGGGAGTGCCGCACTGTCAGAGGGTCAGTACTGAAGGAGTGCTGCACTGTCATGGGGTCAGTACTGAGGGAGCACCGCACTGCCAGAGAGTCAGAACTGAGGGAGCACCGCACTGTCAGAGAGTCAGTACTGAGGGAGTGCTGCACTGTCAGAGGGTCAGTACCGAGGGAGTGCCGCACTGTTGGAGGTTCAGTACTGAGGGAGCGCAGCACTGTCAGAGGGTCAGTACTGAGGAAGTGCCGCACTGTCAGAGGGTCTGTACTGAGGGAGTGCCGCACTGTCAGAGGGTCTGTACTGAGGGAGTGCCGCACTGTCAGAGAGTCAGTACTGAGGGAGTGCCGCACTGTCAGAGGGTCAATACTGAAGGAGTGCTGCACTGTCAAGGGGTCAGTACTGAGGGAGCACCGCACTGCCAGAGGGTCAGTACAGAAGGTGCGCCGCACTGTCAGAGGCTCAGTACTGAGGGAGTGTAGCACTGTCAGAGGGTCAGTACTGAGGGAGTGCCGCACTGTCAGAGGGTCAATACTGAGGGGGCGCCGTACTGCCAGAGGGTCAGTACTGAGGAAGCGCCGCACTGTCAGAGGGTCAGTACTGAGGGAGCGCCGCACTGTAGATGGTCAGTACTGAGGGAGTGCCGTACTGTCAGAGGGTCAGTACCGAGGGAGTGCCGCACTGTTGGAGGTTCAGTACTGAGGGAGCGCAGCACTGTCAGAGGGTCAGTATTGAGGGAGTGCCGCACTGTCAGAGGGTCTGTACTGAGGCTGTGCCGCACTTTCAGACGGTCAGTACTGAGGGAGTGCCGCACTCTCAGAGGGTCAGTACTGGGGGCGTGCTGCACTGTCAGAGGGTCAGTACTGAGGGAGCGCCGCAATGTCAGAGGGTCAGTACTGAGGGAGAGCCGCAATGTCTGAGGGTCAGTACTGAGGGAGACCCGCACTGTCAGAGGGTCAGTACTGAGGGAGTGCCGTACTGTCAGAGGCTCATTACTGAAGGAGTGCTGCACTGTCATGGGGTCAGTACTGAGGGAGTGCAGCACTGTCAGAGAGTCAGTACTGAGGGAGTGCTGCACTGTCAGAGGGTCAGTACTGAGGGCGTGCTGCACTGTCAGAGGGTCAGTACTGAGGGAGCGCCGCAATGTCAGAGGGTCAGTACTGAGGGAGAGCCGCAATGTCTGAGGGTCAGTACTGAGGGAGACCCGCACTGTCAGAGGGTCAGTACTGAGGGAGTGCCGTACTGTCAGAGGCTCAGTACTGAAGGAGTGCTGCACTGTCATGGGGTCAGTACTGAGGGAGTGCAGCACTGTCAGAGAGTCAGTACTGAGGGAGTGCTGCACTGTCAGAGGGTCAGTACTGAGGGCGTGCTGCACTGTCAGAGGGTCCGTACTGAGCGAGCGCCGCAATGTCAGAGGGTCAGTACTGAGGGAGAGCCGCAATGTCTGAGGGTCAGTACTGAGGGAGACCCGCTCTGTCAGAGTGTCAGTACTGAGGGAGTGCCGCACTGTGAGAGGGTCAGTACTGAGGGAGCGGCGCACTGTCAGAGGGTCAGTACTGAGGGAGTGCCGCACTGTCAGAGGGTCAGTACTGAGGGAGCGCCGCACTGTCTGAGGGTCTGTACTGAGGGAGCGCTGCACTGTCAGAGGGTCAGTACTGAGGGAGCGCTGCACTGTCATGGGGTCAGTACTGAGGGAGTGCCGCACTGTCAGAGGGTCAGTACTGAGGGTGTGCCGCACTGTCAGAGGGTCAGTACTGAGGGAGTGCCGTACTGTCAGAGGGTCAGTACTGAAGGACTACTGCACTGTCAGGTCAGTACCGAGGGAGTGCCGCATTGTCAGAGGGTCTGTACTGAGGGAGTGCTGCACTGTCAGAGGGTCAGTACTGAGGGAGTGCCGCACTGTCAGAGGGTCAGTACTGAGGGAGTTCCGCACTGTCACAGGGTCAGTACTGAGGGAGTGGGGCACTGTCAGAGGGTCAGTACTGAGGGAGTGCTGCACTGTCAGAGGGTCAGTACTGAGGGAGTGCCGCACTGTCACAGGGTCAGTACTGAGGGAGTGCCGCACTGTCACAGGGTCAGTACTGAGGGAGGGCCGCACTGTGAGAGGGTCAGTACTGAGGGAGCGGCGCACTGTGAGAGGGTCAGAACTGAGGGAGTGGCGCACTGTGAGATGGTCAGTACTGAGGGAGCGGCGCACTGTCAGAGAGTCAGTACTGAGGGAGTGCCGCACTGTCAGAGGGTCAGTACTGAAGGAGTGCTGCACTGTCATGGGGTCAGTACTGAGGGAGCACCGCACTGTCAGAGGGTCAGTACTGAGGGAGCACCGCACTGTCAGAGAGTCAGTCCTGAGGGAGTGCTGCACTGTCAGAGGGTCAGTACTGAGGGAGTTCCGCACTGTCACAGGGTCAGTACTGAGGGAGTGGGGCACTGTCACAGGCCAGTACTGAGGGAGTGCTGCACTGTCACAGGGTCAGTACTGAGGGAGCGGCGCACTGTGAGAGGGTCAGTACTGAGGGAGTGCCGCACTGTGAGAGGGTCAGTACTGAGGGAGCGGCGCACTGTCAGAGGGTCAGTACTGAGGGAGTGCCGCACTGTCAGATGGTCTGTACTGAGGGAGTGCGGCACTGTCAGAGGGTCAGAACTGAGGGAGTGCTGCACTGTCAGAGGGTCAGTACTGAGGGAGTGCCGCACTGTCAGAGGGTCAGTACTGAGGGAGCACCGCACTGTCAGTGGGTCAGTACTGAGGGAGCGCCGCACTGTCAGGGGGTCAGTACTGAGGGAGTGCTGATCTGTCAGAGGGTCAGTACTGAAGGAGTGCTGCACTGTCAGAGGGTCAGTACTGAGGGAGCGCCGCACTGTCAGAGAGTCAGTACTGAGGGAGTGCCGCACTGTCAGAGGGTCAGTACTGAAGGAGTGCCGCACTGTCATGGGGTCAGTACTGAGGGAGCACCGCACTGCCAGAGAGTCATAACTGAGGGAGCACCGCACTGTCAGAGAGTCAGTACTGAGGGAGTGCTGCACTGTCAGAGGGTCAGTACTGAGGGAGTGCCGCACTGTTAGAGGATCAGTACTGAGGGAGCGCCACACTGTCGGAGAGTCAGTACTGAGGGAGTGCCGCACTGTCAGAGGGTCAGTACTGAGGGAGTGCCGTACTGTCAGAGGGTCAGTACCGAGGGAGTGCCGCACTGTTGGAGGTTCAGTACTGAGGGAGCGCAGCACTGTCAGAGGGTCAGTACTGAGGGAGTGCCGCACTGTCAGAGGGTCTGTACTGAGGCTGTGCCGCACTGTCAGAGGGTCAGTACTGAGGGAGTGCCGCAATGTCAGAGGGTCAGTACTGAGGGAGAGCCGCAATGTCTGAGGGTCAGTACTGAGGGAGACCCGCAATGTCAGAGGGTCAATACTGAAGGAGTGCTGCACTGTCAAGGGGTCAGTACTGAGGGAGCACCGCACTGCCAGAGGGTCAGTACAGAAGGTGCGCCGCACTGTCAGAGGCTCAGTACTGAGGGAGTGTAGCACTGTCAGAGGGTCAGTACTGAGGGAGTGCCGCACTGTCAGAGGGTCAATACTGAGGGACTGCTGCACTGCCAGAGGGTCAGTACTGAGGGAGCGCCGTACTGCCAGAGGGTCAGTACTGAGGAAGCGCCGCACTGTCAGAGGGTCAGTACTGAGGGAGTGCCGTACTGTCAGAGGGTCAGTACCGAGGGAGTGCCGCACTGTTGGAGGTTCAGTACTGAGGGAGCGCAGCACTGTCAGAGGGTCAGTACTGAGGGAGTGCCGCACTGTGAGAGGGTCAGTACTGAGGGAGCGGTGCACTGTCAGAGGGTCAGTACTGAGGGAGTGCCGCACTGTCAGATGGTCAGTACTGAGGGAGTGCGGCACTTTCAGAGGGTCAGAACTGAGGGAGTGCCGCACTGTCAGAGGGTCAGTACTGAGGGAGTGCCGCACTGTCAGAGGGTCAGTACTGAGGGAGTGCCGCACTGTCAGAGGGTCAGTACTGAGGGAGTGCCGCACTGTCAGAGGGTCAGTACTGAGGGAGTGCTGATCTGTCAGAGGGTCAGTACTGAGGGAGCACCGCACTGCCAGAGAGTCAGAACTGAGGGAGCACCGCACTGTCAGAGTCAGTACTGAGGGAGTGCTGCACTGTCAGAGGGTCAGTACTGAGGGAGTGCCGCACTGTCAGAGGGTCAGTACTGAGGGAGTTCCGCACTGTCACAGGGTCAGTACTGAGGGAGTGGGGCACTGTCAGAGGGTCAGTACTGAGGGAGTGCTGCACTGTCACAGGGTCAGTACTGAGGGAGTGCCGCACTGTCACAGGGTCAGTACTGAGGGAGTGCCGCACTGTCACAGGGTCAGTACTGAGGGAGGGCCGCACTGTGAGAGGGTCAGTACTGAGGGAGCGGCGCACTGTGAGAGGGTCAGTACTGAGGGAGTGCCGCACTGTGAGAGGGTCAGTACTGAAGGAGTGCTGCACTGTCATGGGGTCAGTATTGAGGGAGTGCCGCACTGTCAGAGGGTCAGTACTGAGGGTGTGCCGCACTGTCAGAGAGTCAGTACTGAGGGAGTGCCGCACTCTCAGAGGGTCAGTACTGGGGGCGTGCTGCACTGTCAGAGGGTCAGTACTGAGGGAGCGCCGCAATGTCAGAGGGTCAGTACTGAGGGAGAGCCGCACTGTCAGAGGGTCAGTACTGAGGGAGTGCCGTACTGTCAGAGGCTCAGTACTGAAGGAGTGCTGTACTGTCATGGGGTCAGTACTGAGGGAGTGCAGCACTGTCAGAGAGTCAGTACTGAGGGAGTGCTGCACTGTCAGAGGGTCAGTACTGAGGGCGTGCTGCACTGTCAGAGGGTCAGTACTGAGGGAGCGCCGCAATGTCAGAGGGTCAGTACTGAGGGAGAGCCGCAATGTCTGAGGGTCAGTACTGAGGGAGACCCGCACTGTCAGAGGGTCAGTACTGAGGGAGTGCTGCACTGTCAGAGGGTCAGTACTGAGGGCGTGCTGCACTGTCAGAGGGTCAGTACTGAGGGCGTGCTGCACTGTCAGAGGGTCAGTACTGAGGGAGTGCTGCACTGTCAGAGGGTCAGTACTGAGGGCGTGCTGCACTGTCAGAGGGTCCGTACTGAGCGAGCGCCGCAATGTCAGAGGGTCAGTACTGAAGGAGTGCTGCACTGTCAGAGGGTCAGTACTGAGGGAGCGCCGCACTGTCAGAGAGTCAGTACTGAGGGAGTGCCGCACTGTCAGAGGGTCAATACTGAAGGAGTGCTGCACTGTCAAGGGGTCAGTACTGAGGGAGCACCGCACTGCCAGAGGGTCAGTACAGAAGGTGCGCCGCACTGTCAGAGGCTCAGTACTGAGGGAGTGTAGCACTGTCAGAGAGTCAGTACTGAGGGAGTGCCGCACTGTCAGAGGGTCAATACTGAGGGACTGCTGCACTGCCAGAGGGTCAGTACTGAGGGAGCGCCGTACTGCCAGAGGGTCAGTACTGAGGAAGCGCCGCACTGTCAGAGGGTCAGTACTGAGGGAGCGCCGCACTGTAGAGGGTCAGTACTGAGGGAGTGCCGTACTGTCAGAGGGTCAGTACCGAGGGAGTGCCGCACTGTTGGAGGTTCAGTACTGAGGGAGCGCAGCACTGTCAGAGGGTCAGTACTGAGGGAGTGCCGCACTGTCAGAGGGTCTGTACTGAGGGAGTGCCGCACTGTCAGAGGGTCTGTACTGAGGGAGTGCCGCACTGTCAGAGAGTCAGTACTGAGGGAGTGCCGCACTGTCAGAGGGTCAATACTGAAGGAGTGCTGCACTGTCAAGGGGTCAGTACTGAGGGAGCACATCACTGCCAGAGGGTCAGTACAGAAGGTGCGCCGCACTGTCAGAGGCTCAGTGCTGAGGGAGTGTAGCACTGTCAGAGGGTCAGTACTGAGGGAGTGCCGCACTGTCAGAGGGTCAATACTGAGGGACTGCTGCACTGCCAGTGGGTCAGTACTGAGGGAGCGCCGTACTGCCAGAGGGTCAGTACTGAGGAAGCGCCGCACTGTCAGAGGGTCAGTACTGAGGGAGCGCCGCACTGTAGAGGGTCAGTACTGAGGGAGTGCCGTACTGTCAGAGGGTCAGTACCGAGGGAGTGCCGCACTGTTGGAGGTTCAGTACTGAGGGAGCGCAGCACTGTCAGAGGGTCAGTACTGAGGGAGTGCCGCACTGTCAGAGGGTCTGTACTGAGGCTGTGCCGCACTGTCAGAGGGTCAGTACTGAGGGAGTGCCGCACTCTCAGAGGGTCAGTACTGGGGGCGTGCTGCACTGTCAGAGGGTCAGTACTGAGGGAGCGCCGCAATGTCAGAGGGTCAGTACTGAGGGAGACCCGCACTGTCAGAGGGTCAGTACTGAGGGAGTGCCGTACTGTCAGAGGCTCAGTACTGAAGGAGTGCTGCACTGTCATGGGGTCAGTACTGAGGGAGTGCAGCACTGTCAGAGAGTCAGTACTGAGGGAGTGCTGCACTGTCAGAGGGTCAGTACTGAGGGAGTGGGGCACTGTCAGAGGGTCAGTACTGAGGGAGTGCTGCACTGTCAGAGGGTCAGTACTGAGGGAGTGCCGCACTGTCTCAGGGTCAGTACTGAGGGAGTGCCGCACTGTCACAGGGTCAGTACTGAGGGAGGGCCGCACTGTGAGAGGGTCAGTACTGAGGGAGCGGCGCACTGTGAGAGGGTCAGTACTGAGGGAGTGCCGCACTGTGAGAGGGTCAGTACTGAGGGAGCGGCGCACTGTCAGAGGGTCAGTACTGAGGGAGTGCCGCACTGTCAGATGGTCAGTACTGAGGGAGTACGGCACTGTCAGAGGGTCAGAACTGAGGGAGTGCTGCACTGTCAGAGGGTCAGTACTGAGGGAGTGCCGCACTGTCAGAGGGTCAGTACTGAGTGAGTGCCGCACTGTCAGAGGGTCAGTACTGAGGGAGTGCCGCACTGTCAGAGGGTCAGTACTGAGGGAGTGCTGATCTGTCAGAGGGTCAGTACTGAAGGAGTGCTGCACTGTCAGAGGGTCAGTACTGAGGGAGCGCCGCACTGTCAGGGGGTCAGTACTGAGGGAGTGCTGATCTGTCAGAGGGTGTGTACTGAAGGAGTGCTGCACTGTCAGAGGGTCAGTACTGAGGGAGCGCCGCACTGTCAGAGAGTCAGTACTGAGGGAGTGCCGCACTGTCAGAGGGTCAGTACTGAAGGAGTGCTGCACAGTCATGGGGTCAGTACTGAGGGAGCACCGCACTGCCAGAGAGTCAGAACTGAGGGAGCACCGCACTGTCAGAGAGTCAGTACTGAGGGAGTGCTGCACTGTCAGAGGGTCAGTACTGAGGGAGTGCCGCACTGTCAGAGGGTCAGTACTGAGGGAGTTCCGCACTGTCACAGGGTCAGTACTGAGGGAGTGGGGCACTGTCAGAGGGTCAGTACTGAGGGAGTGCTGCACTGTCACAGGGTCTGTACTGAGGGAGTGCCGCACTGTCACAGGGTCAGTACTGAGGGAGTGCCGCACTGTCACAGGGTCAGTACTGAGGGAGGGCCGCACTGTGAGAGGGTCAGTACTGAGGGAGCGGCGCACTGTGAGAGGGTCAGTACTGGGGGAGTGCCGCACTGTGAGAGGGTCAGTACTGAAGGAGTGCTGCACTGTCATGGGGTCAGTATTGAGGGAGTGCCGTACTGTCAGAGGCTCAGTACTGAAGGAGTGCTGCACTGTCATGGGGTCAGTACTGAGGGAGTGCAGCACTGTCAGAGAGTCAGTACTGAGGGAGTGCTGCACTGTCAGAGGGTCAGTACTGAGGGCGTGCCGCACTGTCAGAGGGTCAGTACTGAGGGAGAGCCGCAATGTCTGAGGGTCAGTACTGAGGGAGACCCGCACTGTCAGAGGGTCAGTACTGAAGGAGTGCTGCACTGTCATGGGGTCAGTACTGAGGGAGTGCAGCACTGTCAGAGAGTCAGTACTGAGGGAGTGCTGCACTGTCAGAGGGTCAGTACTGAGGGCGTGCTGCACTGTCAGAGGGTCAGTACTGAGGGAGTGCTGCACTGTCAGAGGGTCAGTACTGAGGGCGTGCTGCACTGTCAGAGGGTCCGTACTGAGCGAGCGCCGCAATGTCAGAGGGTCAGTACTGAGGGAGAGCCGCAATGTCTGAGGGTCAGTACTGAGGGTGTGCCGCACTGTCAGAGGGTCAGTACTGAGGGAGTGCCGTACTGTCAGAGGGTCAGTACTGAAGGACTACTGCACTGTCAGAAGGTCAGTACCGAGGGAGTGCCGCAGTCAGAGGGTCTGTACTGAGGGAGTGCTGCACTATCAGAGGGTCAGTACTGAGGGAGTGCCGCACTGTCAGAGGGTCAGTACTGAGGGAGTTCCGCACTGTCACCGGGTCAGTACTGAGGGAGTGGGGCACTGTCACAGGGTCAGTACTGAGGGAGGGCCGCACTGTGAGAGGGTCAGTACTGAGGGAGCGGCGCACTGTCAGAGGGTCAGTACTGAGGGAGTGCCGCACTGTCAGATGGTCAGTACTGAGGGAGTGCGGCACTGTCAGAGGGTCAGAACTGAGGGAGTGCCGCACTGTCAGAGTGTCAGTACTGAGGGAGTGCCGCACTGTCAGAGGGTCAGTACTGAGGGCGTGCTGCACTGTCAGAGGGTCAGTACTGAGGGAGCGCCGCAATGTCAGAGGGTCAGTACTGAGGGAGAGCCGCAATGTCTGAGGGTCAGTACTGAGGGAGACCCGCACTGTCATGGGGTCAGTACTGAGGGAGTGCAGCACTGTCAGAGAGTCAGTACTGAGGGAGTGCTGCACTGTCAGAGCGTCAGTACTGAGGGCGTGCTGCACTGTCAGAGGGTCAGTACTGAGGGAGTGCTGCACTGTCAGAGGGTCATTACTGAGGGCGTGCTGCACTGTCAGAGGGTCCCTACTGAGCGAGCGCCGCAATGTCAGAGGGTCAGTACTGAGGGAGAGCCGCAATGTCTGAGGGTCAGTACTGAGGGAGACCCGCTCTGTCAGAGTGTCAGTACTGAGGGAGTGCCGCACTGTGAGAGAGTCAGTACTGAGGGAGCGGCGCACTGTCAGAGGGTCAGTACTGAGGGAGTGCCGCACTGTCAGAGGGTCAGTACTGAGGGAGCGCCGCACTGTCTGAGGGTCAGTACTGAGGGAGCGCTGCACTGTCAGAGGGTCAGTACTGAGGGAGCGCTGCACTGTCAGAGGGTCAGTACTGAAGGAGTGCTGCACTGTCATGGGGTCAGTACTGAGGGAGTGCCGCACTGTCAGAGGGTCAGTACTGAGGGTGTGCCGCACTGTCAGAGGGTCAGTACTGAGGGAGTGCCGTACTGTCAGAGGGTCAGTACTGAAGGACTACTGCACTGTCAGAAGGTCAGTACCGAGGGAGTGCCGCATTGTCAGAGGGTCTGTACTGAGGGAGTGCTGCACTGTCAGAGGGTCAGTACTGAGGGAGTGCCGCACTGTCAGAGTGTCAGTACTGAGGGAGTTCCGCACTGTCACAGGGTCAGTACTGAGGGAGTGGGGCACTGTCAGAGGGTCAGTACTGAGGGAGTGCTGCACTGTCAGAGGGTCAGTACTGAGGGAGTGCCGCACTGTCA
This sequence comes from Scyliorhinus torazame, assembly GCF_047496885.1. Lineage (NCBI taxonomy): Eukaryota > Metazoa > Chordata > Chondrichthyes > Carcharhiniformes > Scyliorhinidae > Scyliorhinus > Scyliorhinus torazame. Next base: position 13,082,772 of record NC_092711.1, read on the forward strand.
CAGGGTCAGTACTGAGGGAGTGCCGCACTGTCACAGGGTCAGTACTGAGGGAGGGCCGCACTGTGAGAGGGTCAGTACTGAGGGAGCGGCGCACTGTGAGAGGGTCAGTACTGAGGGAGTGCCGCACTGTGAGAGGGTCAGTACTGAGGGAGCGGCGCACTGTCAGAGGTTCAGTACTGAGGGAGTGCCGCACTGTCAGATGGTCAGTACTGAGGGAGTGCGGCACTGTCAGAGGGTCAGAACTGAGGGAGTGCTGCACTGTCAGAGGGTCAGTACTGAGGGAGTGCCGCACTGTCAGAGGGTCAGTACTGAGGGAGTGCCGCACTGTCAGAGGGTCAGTACTGAGGGAGTGCCGCACTGTCAGAGGGTCAGTACTGAGGGAGTGCTGATCTGTCAGAGGGTCAGTACTGAAGGAGTGCTGCACTGTCAGAGGGTCAGTACTGAGGGAGCGCCGCACTGTCAGGGGGTCAGTACTGAGGGAGTGCTGATCTGTCAGAGGGTCAGTACTGAAGGAGTGCTGCACTGTCAGAGGGTCAGTACTGAGGGAGCGCCGCACTGTCAGAGAGTCAGTACTGAGGGAGTGCCGCACTGTCAGAGGGTCAGTACTGAAGGAGTGCTGCACTGTCATGGGGTCAGTACTGAGGGAGCACCGCACTGCCAGAGAGTCAGAACTGAGGGAGCACCGCACTGTCAGAGAGTCAGTACTGAGGGAGTGCTGCACTGTCAGAGGGTCAGAACCGAGGGAGTGCCGCACTGTTGGAGGTTCAGTACTGAGGGAGCGCAGCACTGTCAGAGGGTCAGTACTGAGGAAGTGCCGCACTGTCAGAGGGTCTGTACTGAGGGAGTGCCGCACTGTCAGAGGGTCTGTACTGAGGGAGTGCCGCACTGTCAGAGAGTCAGTACTGAGGGAGTGCCGCACTGTCAGAGGGTCAATACTGAAGGAGTGCTGCACTGTCAAGGGGTCAGTACTGAGGGAGCACCGCACTGCCAGAGGGTCAGTACAGAAGGTGCGCCGCACTGTCAGAGGCTCAGTACTGAGGGAGTGTAGCACTGTCAGAGGGTCAGTACTGAGGGAGTGCCGCACTGTCAGAGGGTCAATACTGAGGGAGCGCCGTACTGCCAGAGGGTCAGTACTGAGGAAGCGCCGCACTGTCAGAGGGTCAGTACTGAGGGAGCGCCGCACTGTAGATGGTCAGTACTGAGGGAGTGCCGTACTGTCAGAGGGTCAGTACCGAGGGAGTGCCGCACTGTTGGAGGTTCAGTACTGAGGGAGCGCAGCACTGTCAGAGGGTCAGTACTGAGGGAGTGCCGCACTGTCAGAGGGTCTGTACTGAGGCTGTGCCGCACTTTCAGACGGTCAGTACTGAGGGAGTGCCGCACTCTCAGAGGGTCAGTACTGGGGGCGTGCTGCACTGTCAGAGGGTCAGTACTGAGGGAGCGCCGCAATGTCAGAGGGTCAGTACTGAGGGAGACCCGCACTGTCAGAGGGTCAGTACTGAGGGAGTGCCGTACTGTCAGAGGCTCAGTACTGAAGGAGTGCTGCACTGTCATGTGGTCAGTACTGAGGGAGTGCAGCACTGTCAGAGAGTCAGTACTGAGGGAGTGCTGCACTGTCAGAGGGTCAGTACTGAGGGCGTGCTGCACTGTCAGAGGGTCAGTACTGAGGGAGAGCCGCAATGTCTGAGGGTCAGTACTGAGGGAGACCCGCACTGTCAGAGGGTCAGTACTGAGGGAGTGCCGTACTGTCAGAGGCTCAGTACTGAAGGAGTGCTGCACTGTCATGGGGTCAGTACTGAGGGAGTGCAGCACTGTCAGAGAGTCAGTACTGAGGGAGTGCTGCACTGTCAGAGGGTCAGTACTGAGGGCGTGCTGCACTGTCAGAGGGTCCGTACTGAGCGAGCGCCGCAATGTCAGAGGGTCAGTACTGAGGGAGAGCCGCAATGTCTGAGGGTCAGTACTGAGGGAGACCCGCTCTGTCAGAGTGTCAGTACTGAGGGAGTGCCGCACTGTGAGAGGGTCAGTACTGAGGGAGCGGCGCACTGTCAGAGGGTCAGTACTGAGGGAGTGCCGCACTGTCAGAGGGTCAGTACTGAGGGAGCGCCGCACTGTCTGAGGGTCAGTACTGAGGGAGCGCTGCACTGTCAGAGGGTCAGTACTGAGGGAGCGCTGCACTGTCATGGGGTCAGTACTGAGGGAGTGCCGCACTGTCAGAGGGTCAGTACTGAGGGTGTGCCGCACTGTCAGAGGGTCAGTACTGAGGGAGTGCCGTACTGTCAGAGGGTCAGTACAGAAGGACTACTGCACTGTCAGAAGGTCAGTACCGAGGGAGTGCCGCATTGTCAGAGGGTCTGTACTGAGGGAGTGCTGCACTGTCAGAGGGTCAGTACTGAGGGAGTGCCGCACTGTCAGAGGGTCAGTACTGAGGGAGTTCCGCACTGTCACAGGGTCAGTACTGAGGGAGTGGGGCACTGTCAGAGGGTCAGTACTGAGGGAGTGCTGCACTGTCAGAGGGTCAGTACTGAGGGAGTGCCGCACTGTCACAGGGTCAGTACTGAGGGAGTGCCGCACTGTCACAGGGTCAGTACTGAGGGAGGGCCGCACTGTGAGAGGGTCAGTACTGAGGGAGCGGCGCACTGTGAGAGGGTCAGAACTGAGGGAGTGCCGCACTGTGAGATGGTCAGTACTGAGGGAGCGGCGCACTGTCAGAGAGTCAGTACTGAGGGAGTGCCGCACTGTCAGAGGGTCAGTACTGAAGGAGTGCTGCACTGTCATGGGGTCAGTACTGAGGGAGCACCGCACTGTCAGAGAGTCAGTCCTGAGGGAGTGCTGCACTGTCAGAGCGTCAGTACTGAGGGAGTTCCGCACTGTCACAGGGTCAGTACTGAGGGAGTGGGGCACTGTCACAGGCCAGTACTGAGGGAGTGCTGCACTGTCACAGGTTCAGTACTGAGGGAGCGGCGCACTGTGAGAGGGTCAGTACTGAGGGAGTGCCGCACTGTGAGAGGGTCAGTACTGAGGGAGCGGCGCACTGTCAGAGGGTCAGTACTGAGGGAGTGCCGCACTGTCAGATGGTCAGTACTGAGGGAGTGCGGCACTGTCAGAGGGTCAGAACTGAGGGAGTGCTGCACTGTCAGAGGGTCAGTACTGAGGGAGTGCCGCACTGTCAGAGGGTCAGTACTGAGGGAGCACCGCACTGTCAGTGGGTCAGTACTGAGGGAGCGCCGCACTGTCAGGGGGTCAGTACTGAGGGAGTGCTGATCTGTCAGAGGGTCAGTACTGAAGGAGTGCTGCACTGTCAGAGGGTCAGTACTGAGGGAGCGCCGCACTGTCAGAGGGTCAGTACTGAGGGAGTTCCGCACTGTCACCGGGTCAGTACTGAGGGAGTGGGGCACTGTCACAGGGTCAGTACTGAGGGAGGGCCGCACTGTGAGAGGGTCAGTACTGAGGGAGCGGCGCACTGTCAGAGGGTCAGTACTGAGGGAGTGCCGCACTGTCAGATGGTCAGTACTGAGGGAGTGCGGCACTGTCAGAGGGTCAGAACTGAGGGAGTGCTGCACTGTCAGAGGGTCAGTACTGAGGGAGTGCCGCACTGTCAGAGTGTCAGTACTGAGGGAGTGCCGCACTGTCAGAGGGTCAGTACTGAGGGCGTGCTGCACTGTCAGAGGGTCAGTACTGAGGGAGCGCCGCAATGTCAGAGGGTCAGTACTGAGGGAGAGCCGCAATGTCTGAGGGTCAGTACTGAGGGAGACCCGCACTGTCATGGGGTCAGTACTGAGGGAGTGCAGCACTGTCAGAGAGTCAGTACTGAGGGAGTGCTGCACTGTCAGAGCGTCAGTACTGAGGGCGTGCTGCACTGTCAGAGGGTCAGTACTGAGGGAGTGCTGCACTGTCAGAGGGTCATTACTGAGGGCGTGCTGCACTGTCAGAGGGTCCCTACTGAGCGAGCGCCGCAATGTCAGAGGGTCAGTACTGAGGGAGAGCCGCAATGTCTGAGGGTCAGTACTGAGGGAGACCCGCTCTGTCAGAGTGTCAGTACTGAGGGAGTGCCGCACTGTGAGAGAGTCAGTACTGAGGGTGCGGCGCACTGTCAGAGGGTCAGTACTGAGGGAGTGCCGCACTGTCAGAGGGTCAGTACTGAGGGAGCGCCGCACTGTCTGAGGGTCAGTACTGAGGGAGCGCTGCACTGTCAGAGGGTCAGTACTGAGGGAGCGCTGCACTGTCAGAGGGTCAGTACTGAAGGAGTGCTGCACTGTCATGGGGTCAGTACTGAGGGAGTGCCGCACTGTCAGAGGGTCAGTACTGAGGGTGTGCCGCACTGTCAGAGGGTCAGTACTGAGGGAGTGCCGTACTGTCAGAGGGTCAGTACTGAAGGACTACTGCACTGTCAGAAGGTCAGTACCGAGGGAGTGCCGCATTGTCAGAGGGTCTGTACTGAGGGAGTGCTGCACTGTCAGAGGGTCAGTACTGAGGGAGTGCCGCACTGTCAGAGTGTCAGTACTGAGGGAGTTCCGCACTGTCACAGGGTCAGTACTGAGGGAGTGGGGCACTGTCAGAGGGTCAGTACTGAGGGAGTGCTGCACTGTCAGAGGGTCAGTACTGAGGGAGTGCCGCACTGTCACAGGGTCAGTACTGAGGGAGTGCCGCACTGTCACAGGGTCAGTACTGAGGGAGGGCCGCACTGTGAGAGGGTCAGTACTGAGGGAGCGGCGCACTGTGAGAGGGTCAGTACTGAGGGAGTGCCGCACTGTGAGAGGGTCAGTACTGAGGGAGCGGCGCACTGTCAGAGGTTCAGTACTGAGGGAGTGCCGCACTGTCAGATGGTCAGTACTGAGGGAGTGCGGCACTGTCAGAGGGTCAGAACTGAGGGAGTGCTGCACTGTCAGAGGGTCAGTACTGAGGGAGTGCCGCACTGTCAGAGGGTCAGTACTGAGGGAGTGCCGCACTGTCAGAGGGTCAGTACTGAGGGAGTGCCGCACTGTCAGAGGGTCAGTACTGAGGGAGTGCTGATCTGTCAGAGGGTCAGTACTGAAGGAGTGCTGCACTGTCAGAGGGTCAGTACTGAGGGAGCGCCGCACTGTCAGGGGGTCAGTACTGAGGGAGTGCTGATCTGTCAGAGGGTCAGTACTGAAGGAGTGCTGCACTGTCAGAGGGTCAGTACTGAGGGAGCGCCGCACTGTCAGAGAGTCAGTACTGAGGGAGTGCCGCACTGTCAGAGGGTCAGTACTGAAGGAGTGCTGCACTGTCATGGGGTCAGTACTGAGGGAGCACCGCACTGCCAGAGAGTCAGAACTGAGGGAGCACCGCACTGTCAGAGAGTCAGTACTGAGGGAGTGCTGCACTGTCAGAGGGTCAGAACCGAGGGAGTGCCGCACTGTTGGAGGTTCAGTACTGAGGGAGCGCAGCACTGTCAGAGGGTCAGTACTGAGGAAGTGCCGCACTGTCAGAGGGTCTGTACTGAGGGAGTGCCGCACTGTCAGAGGGTCTGTACTGAGGGAGTGCCGCACTGTCAGAGAGTCAGTACTGAGGGAGTGCCGCACTGTCAGAGGGTCAATACTGAAGGAGTGCTGCACTGTCAAGGGGTCAGTACTGAGGGAGCACCGCACTGCCAGAGGGTCAGTACAGAAGGTGCGCCGCACTGTCAGAGGCTCAGTACTGAGGGAGTGTAGCACTGTCAGAGGGTCAGTACTGAGGGAGTGCCGCACTGTCAGAGGGTCAATACTGAGGGAGCGCCGTACTGCCAGAGGGTCAGTACTGAGGAAGCGCCGCACTGTCAGAGGGTCAGTACTGAGGGAGCGCCGCACTGTAGATGGTCAGTACTGAGGGAGTGCCGTACTGTCAGAGGGTCAGTACCGAGGGAGTGCCGCACTGTTGGAGGTTCAGTACTGAGGGAGCGCAGCACTGTCAGAGGGTCAGTACTGAGGGAGTGCCGCACTGTCAGAGGGTCTGTACTGAGGCTGTGCCGCACTTTCAGACGGTCAGTACTGAGGGAGTGCCGCACTCTCAGAGGGTCAGTACTGGGGGCGTGCTGCACTGTCAGAGGGTCAGTACTGAGGGAGCGCCGCAATGTCAGAGGGTCAGTACTGAGGGAGAGCCGCAATGTCTGAGGGTCAGTACTGAGGGAGACCCGCACTGTCAGAGGGTCAGTACTGAGGGAGTGCCGTACTGTCAGAGGCTCAGTACTGAAGGAGTGCTGCACTGTCATGTGGTCAGTACTGAGGGAGTGCAGCACTGTCAGAGAGTCAGTACTGAGGGAGTGCTGCACTGTCAGAGGGTCAGTACTGAGGGCGTGCTGCACTGTCAGAGGGTCAGTACTGAGGGAGAGCCGCAATGTCTGAGGGTCAGTACTGAGGGAGACCCGCACTGTCAGAGGGTCAGTACTGAGGGAGTGCCGTACTGTCAGAGGCTCAGTACTGAAGGAGTGCTGCACTGTCATGGGGTCAGTACTGAGGGAGTGCAGCACTGTCAGAGAGTCAGTACTGAGGGAGTGCTGCACTGTCAGAGGGTCAGTACTGAGGGCGTGCTGCACTGTCAGAGGGTCCGTACTGAGCGAGCGCCGCAATGTCAGAGGGTCAGTACTGAGGGAGAGCCGCAATGTCTGAGGGTCAGTACTGAGGGAGACCCGCTCTGTCAGAGTGTCAGTACTGAGGGAGTGCCGCACTGTGAGAGGGTCAGTACTGAGGGAGCGGCGCACTGTCAGAGGGTCAGTACTGAGGGAGTGCCGCACTGTCAGAGGGTCAGTACTGAGGGAGCGCCGCACTGTCTGAGGGTCAGTACTGAGGGAGCGCTGCACTGTCAGAGGGTCAGTACTGAGGGAGCGCTGCACTGTCATGGGGTCAGTACTGAGGGAGTGCCGCACTGTCAGAGGGTCAGTACTGAGGGTGTGCCGCACTGTCAGAGGGTCAGTACTGAGGGAGTGCCGTACTGTCAGAGGGTCAGTACTGAAGGACTACTGCACTGTCAGAAGGTCAGTACCGAGGGAGTGCCGCATTGTCAGAGGGTCTGTACTGAGGGAGTGCTGCACTGTCAGAGGGTCAGTACTGAGGGAGTGCCGCACTGTCAGAGGGTCAGTACTGAGGGAGTTCCGCACTGTCACAGGGTCAGTACTGAGGGAGTGGGGCACTGTCAGAGGGTCAGTACTGAGGGAGTGCTGCACTGTCAGAGGGTCAGTACTGAGGGAGTGCCGCACTGTCACAGGGTCAGTACTGAGGGAGTGCCGCACTGTCACAGGGTCAGTACTGAGGGAGGGCCGCACTGTGAGAGGGTCAGTACTGAGGGAGCGGCGCACTGTGAGAGGGTCAGAACTGAGGGAGTGCCGCACTGTGAGATGGTCAGTACTGAGGGAGCGGCGCACTGTCAGAGAGTCAGTACTGAGGGAGTGCCGCACTGTCAGAGGGTCAGTACTGAAGGAGTGCTGCACTGTCATGGGGTCAGTACTGAGGGAGCACCGCACTGTCAGAGGGTCAGTACTGAGGGAGCACCGCACTGTCAGAGAGTCAGTCCTGAGGGAGTGCTGCACTGTCAGAGCGTCAGTACTGAGGGAGTTCCGCACTGTCACAGGGTCAGTACTGAGGGAGTGGGGCACTGTCACAGGCCAGTACTGAGGGAGTGCTGCACTGTCACAGGTTCAGTACTGAGGGAGCGGCGCACTGTGAGAGGGTCAGTACTGAGGGAGTGCCGCACTGTGAGAGGGTCAGTACTGAGGGAGCGGCGCACTGTCAGAGGGTCAGTACTGAGGGAGTGCCGCACTGTCAGATGGTCAGTACTGAGGGAGTGCGGCACTGTCAGAGGGTCAGAACTGAGGGAGTGCTGCACTGTCAGAGGGTCAGTACTGAGGGAGTGCCGCACTGTCAGAGGGTCAGTACTGAGGGAGCACCGCACTGTCAGTGGGTCAGTACTGAGGGAGCGCCGCACTGTCAGGGGGTCAGTACTGAGGGAGTGCTGATCTGTCAGAGGGTCAGTACTGAAGGAGTGCTGCACTGTCAGAGGGTCAGTACTGAGGGAGCGCCGCACTGTCAGAGAGTCAGTACTGAGGGAGTGCCGCACTGTCAGAGGGTCAGTACTGAAGGAGTGCCGCACTGTCATGGGGTCAGTACTGAGGGAGCACCGCACTGCCAGAGAGTCAGAACTGAGGGAGCACCGCACTGTCAGAGAGTCAGTACTGAGGGTGTGCTGCACTGTCAGAGGGTCAGTACTGAGGGAGTGCCGCACTGTTCGAGGATCAGTACTGAGGGAGCGCCACACTGTCGGAGAGTCAGTACTGAGGGAGTGCCGCACTGTCAGAGAGTCAGTACTGAGGGAGTGCCGCACTGTCAGACGGTCAGTACTGAAGGAGTGCTGCACTGTCAGAGGGTCAGTACTGAGGGAGCGCCGCACTGTCAGAGAGTCAGTACTGAGGGAGTGCCGCACTGTCAGAGGGTCAATACTGAAGGAGTGCTGCACTGTCAAGGGGTCAGTACTGAGGGAGCACCGCACTGCCAGAGGGTCAGTACAGAAGGTGCGCCGCACTGTCAGAGGCTCAGTACTGAGGGAGTGTAGCACTGTCAGAGGGTCAGTACTGAGGGAGTGCGGCACTGTCAGAGGATCAATACTGAGGGACTGCTGCACTGCCAGAGGGTCAGTACTGAGGGCGTGCTGCACTGTCAGAGGGTCAGTACTGAGGGAGTGCCGCACTGTCAGAGGGTCAGTACTGAGGGAGTGCCGCACTGTCAGAGGGTCAGTACTGAGCGAGTGCTGCACTGTCATGGGGTCAGTACTGAGGGAGTGCAGCACTGTCAGAGAGTCAGTACTGAGGGAGTGCCGCACTGTCAGAGGGTCAGTACTGAGGGAGTGCAGCACTGTCAGAGAGTCAGTACTGAGGGAGTGCTGCACTGTCAGAGGGTCAGTACTGAGGGCGTGCTGCACTGTCAGAGGGTCAGTACTGAGGGCGTGCTGCACTGTCAGAGGGTCAGTACTGAGGGAGTGCTGTACTGTCAGAGGGTCATTACTGAGGGCGTGCTGCACTGTCAGAGGGTCCCTACTGAGCGAGCGCCGCAATGTCAGAGGGTCAGTACTGAGGGAGAGCCGCAATGTCTGAGGGTCAGTACTGAGGGAGACCCGCTCTGTCAGAGTGTCAGTACTGAGGGAGTGCCGCACTGTGAGAGAGTCAGTACTGAGGGAGCGGCGCACTGTCAGAGGGTCAGTACTGAGGGAGTGCCGCACTGTTAGAGGGTCAGTACTGAGGGAGCGCCGCACTGTCTGAGGGTCAGTACTGAGGGAGCGCTGCACTGTCAGAGGGTCAGTACTGAGGGAGCGCTGCACTGTCAGAGGGTCAGTACTGAAGGAGTGCTGCACTGTCATGGGGTCAGTACTGAGGGAGTGCCGCACTGTCAGAGGGTCAGTACTGAGGGTGTGCCGCACTGTCAGAGGGTCAGTACTGAGGGAGTGCCGTACTGTCAGAGGGTCAGTACTGAAGGACTACTGCACTGTCAGAAGGTCAGTACCGAGGGAGTGCCGCATTGTCAGAGGATCTGTACTGAGGGAGTGCTGCACTGTCAGAGGGTCAGTACTGAGGGAGTGCCGCACTGTCAGAGGGTCAGTACTGAGGGAGTTCCGCACTGTCACAGGGTCAGTACTAAGGGAGTGGGGCACTGTCAGAGGGTCAGTACTGAGGGAGTGCTGCACTGTCAGAGGGTCAGTACTGAGGGAGTGCCGCACTGTCACAGGGTCAGTACTGAGGGAGTGCCGCACTGTCACAGGGTCAGTACTGAGGGAGGGCCGCACTGTGAGAGGGTCAGTACTGAGGGAGCGGCGCACTGTGAGAGGGTCAGTACTGAGGGAGTGCCGCACTGTGAGAGGGTCAGTACTGAGGGAGCGGCGCACTGTCAGAGGTTCAGTACTGAGGGAGTGCGGCACTGTCAGAGGGTCAGAACTGAGGGAGTGCTGCACTGTCAGAGGGTCAGTACTGAGGGAGTGCCGCACTGTCAGAGGGTCAATACTGAGGGACTGCTGCACTGCCAGAGGGTCAGTACTGAGGGAGCGCCGTACTGCCAGAGGGTCAGTACTGAGGAAGCGCCGCACTGTCAGAGGGTCAGTACTGAGGGAGCGCCGCACTGTAGATGGTCAGTACTGAGGGAGCGCCGTACTGCCAGAGGGTCAGTACTGAGGAAGCGCCGCACTGTCAGAGGGTCAGTACTGAGGGAGCGCCGCACTGTAGATGGTCAGTACTGAGGGAGTGCCGTACTGTCAGAGGGTCAGTACTGGGGGCGTGCTGCACTGTCAGAGGGTCAGTACTGAGGGAGCGCCGCAATGTCAGAGGGTCAGTACTGAGGGAGAGCCGCAATGTCTGAGGGTCAGTACTGAGGGAGACCCGCACTGTCAGAGGGTCAGTACTGAGGGAGTGCCGTACTGTCAGAGGCTCAGTACTGAAGGAGTGCTGCACTGTCATGGGGTCAGTACTGAGGGAGTGCAGCACTGTCAGAGAGTCAGTACTGAGGGAGTGCTGCACTGTCAGAGGGTCAGTACTGAGGGCGTGCTGCACTGTCAGAGGGTCAGTACTGAGGGAGCGCCGCAATGTCAGAGGGTCAGTACTGAGGGAGAGCCGCAATGTCTGAGGGTCAGTACTGAGGGAGACCCGCACTGTCAGAGGGTCAGTACTGAGGGAGTGCCGTACTGTCAGAGGCTCAGTACTGAAGGAGTGCTGCACTGTCATGGGGTCAGTACTGAGGGAGTGCAGCACTGTCAGAGAGTCAGTACTGAGGGAGTGCTGCACTGTCAGAGGGTCAGTACTGAGGGTGTGCTGCACTGTCAGAGGGTCCGTACTGAGCGAGCGCCGCAATGTCAGAGGGTCAGTACTGAGGGAGAGCCGCAATGTCTGAGGGTCAGTACTGAGGGAGACCCGCTCTGTCAGAGTGTCAGTACTGAGGGAGTGCCGCACTGTGAGAGGGACAGTACTGAGGGAGCGGCGCACTGTCAGAGGGTCATACTGAGGGAGTGCCGCACTGTCAGAGGGTCAGTACTGAGGGAGCGCCGCACTGTCTGAGGGTCAGTACTGAGGGAGCGCTGCACTGTCAGAGGGTCAGTACTGAGGGAGCGCTGCACTGTCATGGGGTCAGTACTGAGGGAGTGCCGCACTGTCAGAGGGTCAGTACTGAGGGTGTGCCGCACTGTCAGAGGGTCAGTACTGAGGGAGTGCCGTACTGTCAGAGGGTCAGTACTGAAGGACTACTGCACTGTCAGAAGGTCAGTACCGAGGGAGTGCCGCATTGTCAGAGGGTCTGTACTGAGGGAGTGCTGCACTGTCAGAGGGTCGGTACTGAGGGAGTGCCGCACTGTCAGAGGGTCAGTACTGAGGGAGTTCCGCACTGTCACAGGGTCAGTACTGAGGGAGTGGGGCACTGTCAGAGGGTCAGTACTGAGGGAGTGCTGCACTGTCAGAGGGTCAGTACTGAGGGAGTGCCGCACTGTCAGAGGGTCTGTACTGAGGCTGTGCCGCACTGTCAGACGGTCAGTACTGAGGGAGTGCCGCACTCTCAGAGGGTCAGTACTGGGGGCGTGCTGCACTGTCAGAGGGTCAGTACTGAGGGAGCGCCGCAATGTCAGAGGGTCAGTACTGAGGGAGACCCGCACTGTCAGAGGGTCAGTACTGAGGGAGTGCCGTACTGTCAGAGGCTCAGTACTGAAGGAGTGCTGCACTGTCATGGGGTCAGTACTGAGGGAGTGCAGCACTGTCAGAGAGTCAGTACTGAGGGAGTGCTGCACTGTCAGAGGGTCAGTACTGAGGGCGTGCTGCACTGTCAGAGGGTCAGTACTGAGGGAGCGCCGCAATGTCAGAGGGTCAGTACTGAGGGAGAGCCGCAATGTCTGAGGGTCAGTACTGAGGGAGACCCGCACTGTCAGAGGGTCAGTACTGAGGGAGTGCCGTACTGTCAGAGGCTCAGTACTGAAGGAGTGCTGCACTGTCATGGGGTCAGTACTGAGGGAGTGCAGCACTGTCAGAGGGTCCGTACTGAGCGAGCGCCGCAATGTCATAGGGTCAGTACTGAGGGAGAGCCGCAATGTCTGAGGGTCAGTACTGAGGGAGACCCGCTCTGTCAGAGTGTCAGTACTGAGGGAGTGCCGCACTGTGAGAGGGACAGTACTGAGGGAGCGGCGCACTGTCAGAGGGTCAGTACTGAGGGAGTGCCGCACTGTCAGAGGGTCAGTACTGAGGGAGCGCCGCACTGTCTGAGGGTCAGTACTGAGGGAGCGCTGCACTGTCAGAGGGTCAGTACTGAGGGAGCGCTGCACTGTCATGGGGTCAGTACTGAGGGAGTGCCGCACTGTCAGAGGGTCAGTACTGAGGGTGTGCCGCACTGTCAGAGGGTCAGTACTGAGGGAGTGCCGTACTGTCAGAGGGTCAGTACTGAAGGACTACTGCACTGTCAGAAGGTCAGTACCGAGGGAGTGCCGCATTGTCAGAGGGTCTGTACTGAGGGAGTGCTGCACTGTCAGAGGGTCAGTACTGAGGGAGTGCCGCACTGTCAGAGGGTCAGTACTGAGGGAGTTCCGCACTGTCACAGGGTCAGTACTGAGGGAGTGGGGCACTGTCAGAGGGTCAGTACTGAGGGAGTGCTGCACTGTCAGAGGGTCAGTACTGAGGGAGTGCCGCACTGTCACAGGGTCAGTACTGAGGGAGTGCCGCACTGTCACAGGGTCAGTACTGAGGGAGGGCCGCACTGTGAGAGGGTCAGTACTGAGGGAGCGGCGCACTGTGAGAGGGTCAGTACTGAGGGAGTGCCGCACTGTGAGATGGTCAGTACTGAGGGAGCGGCGCACTGTCAGAGAGTCAGTACTGAGGGAGTGCCGCACTGTCAGAGGGTCAGTACTGAGGGAGTGCTGCACTGTCATGGGGTCAGTACTGAGGGAGCACCGCACTGTCAGAGAGTCAGTACTGAGGGAGTGCTGCACTGTCAGAGGGTCAGTACTGAGGGAGTTCCGCACTGTCACAGGGTCAGTACTGAGGGAGTGGGGCACTGTCAGAGGGTCAGTACTGAGGGTGTGCCGCACTGTCACAGGGTCAGTACTGAGGGAGGGCCGCACTGTGAGAGGGTCAGTACTGAGGGAGCGGTGCACTGTGAGAGGGTCAGTACTGAGGGAGTGCCGCACTGTGAGAGGGTCAGTACTGAGGGAGCGGCGCACTGTCAGAGGGTCAGTACTGAGGGAGTGCCGCACTGTCAGATGGTCAGTACTGAGGGAGTGCGGCACTGTCAGAGGGTCAGAACTGAGGGAGTGCTGCACTGTCAGAGGGTCAGTACTGAGGGAGTGCCGCACTGTCAGAGGGTCAGTACTGAGGGAGTGCCGCACTGTCAGAGGGTCAGTACTGAGGGAGTGCCGCACTGTCAGAGGGTCAGTACTGAGGGAGTGCTGATCTGTCAGAGGGTCAGTACTGAAGCAGTGCTGCACTGTCAGAGGGTCAGTACTGAGGGAGCGCCGCACTGTCAGGGGGTCAGTACTGAGGGAGTGCTGATCTGTCAGAGGGTCAGTACTGAAGGAGTGCTGCACTGTCAGAGGGTCAGTACTGAGGGAGCGCCGCACTGTCAGAGAGTCAGTACTGAGGGAGTGCCGCACTGTCAGAGGGTCAGTACTGAAGGAGTGCTGCACTGTCATGGGGTCAGTACTGAGGGAGCACCGCACTGCCAGAGAGTCAGAACTGAGGGAGCACCGCACTGTCAGAGAGTCAGTACTGAGGGAGTGCTGCACTGTCAGAGGGTCAGTACTGAGGGAGTGCCGCACTGTTCGAGGATCAGTACTGAGGGAGCGCCACACTGTCGGAGAGTCAGTACTGAGGGAGTGCCGCACTGTCAGAGAGTCAGTACTGAGGGAGTGCCGCACTGTCAGACGGTCAGTACTGAAGGAGTGCTGCACTGTCAGAGGGTCAGTACTGAGGGAGCGCCGCACTGTCAGAGAGTCAGTACTGAGGGAGTGCCGCACTGTCAGAGGGTCAATACTGAAGGAGTGCTGCACTGTCAAGGGGTCAGTACTGAGGGAGCACCGCACTGCCAGAGGGTCAGTACAGAAGGTGCGCCGCACTGTCAGAGGCTCAGTACTGAGGGAGTGTAGCACTGTCAGAGGGTCAGTACTGAGGGAGTGCGGCACTGTCAGAGGGTCAATACTGAGGGACTGCTGCACTGCCAGAGGGTCAGTACTGAGGGAGCGCCGTACTGCCAGAGGGTCAGTACTGAGGAAGCGCCGCACTGTCAGAGGGTCAGTACTGAGGGAGCGCCGCACTGTAGAGGGTCAGTACTGAGGGAGTGCCGTACTGTCAGAGGGTCAGTACCGAGGGAGTGCCGCACTGTTGGAGGTTCAGTACTGAGGGAGCGCAGCACTGTCAGAGGGTCAGTACTGAGGGAGACCCGCTCTGTCAGAGTGTCAGTACTGAGGGAGTGCCGCACTGTGAGAGTGTCAGTACTGAGGGAGCGGCGCACTGTCAGAGGGTCAGTACTGAGGGAGTGCCGCACTGTCAGAGGGTCAGTACTGAGGGAGCGCCGCACTGTCTGAGGGTCAGTACTGAGGGAGCGCTGCACTGTCAGAGGGTCAGTACTGAGGGAGCGCTGCACTGTCATGGGGTCAGTACTGAGGGAGTGCCGCACTGTCAGAGGGTCAGTACTGAGGGTGTGCCGCACTGTCAGAGGGTCAGTACTGAGGGAGTGCCGTACTGTCAGAGGGTCAGTACTGAAGGACTACTGCACTGTCAGAAGGTCAGTACCGAGGGAGTGCCGCATTGTCAGAGGGTCTGTACTGAGGGAGTGCTGCACTGTCAGAGGGTCAGTACTGAGGGAGTGCCGCACTGTCAGAGGGTCAGTACTGAGGGAGTTCCGCACTGTCACAGGGTCAGTACTGAGGGAGTGGGGCACTGTCAGAGGGTCAGTACTGAGGGAGTGCTGCACTGTCAGAGGGTCAGTACTGAGGGAGTGCCGCACTGTCACAGGGTCAGTACTGAGGGAGTGCCGCACTGTCACAGGGTCAGTACTGAGGGAGGGCCGCACTGTGAGAGGGTCAGTACTGAGGGAGCGGCGCACTGTGAGAGGGTCAGTACTGAGGGAGTGCCGCACTGTGAGAGGGTCAGTACTGAGGGAGCGGCGCACTGTCAGAGAGTCAGTACTGAGGGAGTGCCGCACTGTCAGAGGGTCAGTACTGAAGGAGTGCTGCACTGTCATGGGGTCAGTACTGAGGGAGCACCGCACTGCCAGAGAGTCAGAACTGAGGAAGCACCGCACTGTCAGAGAGTCAGTACTGAGGGAGTGCTGCACTGTCAGAGTGTCAGTACTGAGGGAGTTCCGCACTGTCACAGGGTCAGTACTGAGGGAGTGGGGCACTGTCAGAGGGTCAGTACTGAGGGAGTGCCGCACTGTCACAGGGTCAGTACTGAGGGAGCGGCGCACTGTGAGAGGGTCAGTACTGAGGGAGTGCCGCACTGTGAGAGGGTCAGTGCTGAGGGAGCGGCGCACTGTCAGAGGGTCAGTACTGAGGGAGCGGCGCACTGTCAGAGGGTCAGTACTGAGGGAGTGCCGCACTGTCAGAGGGTCAGTACTGAGGGAGTGCCGCACTGTCAGAGGGTCAGTACTGAGGGAGTGCCGCACTGTCAGATGGTCAGTACTGAGGGAGTGCGGCACTGTCAGAGGGTCAGAACTGAGGGAGTGCTGCACTGTCAGAGGGTCAGTACTGAGGGAGTGCCGCACTGTCAGAGGGTCAGTACTGAGGGAGTGCCGCACTGTCAGAGGGTCAGTACTGAGGGAGTGCCGCACTGTCAGAGGGTCAGTACTGAGGGAGTGCTGATCTGTCAGAGGGTCAGTACTGAAGGAGTGCTGCACTGTCAGAGGGTCAGTACTGAGGGAGCGCCGCACTGTCAGGGGGTCAGTACTGAGGGAGTGCTGATCTGTCAGAGGGTCAGTACTGAAGGAGTGCTGCACTGTCAGAGGGTCAGTACTGAGGGAGCGCCGCACTGTCAGAGAGTCAGTACTGAGGGAGTGCCGCACTGTCAGAGGGTCAGTACTGAAGGAGTGCTGCACTGTCATGGGGTCAGTACTGAGGGAGCACCGCACTGCCAGAGAGTCAGAACTGAGGGAGCACCGCACTGTCAGAGAGTCAGTACTGAGGGAGTGCTGCACTGTCAGAGGGTCAGTACTGAGGGAGTGCCGCACTGTTCGAGGATCAGTACTGAGGGAGCGCCACACTGTCGGAGAGTCAGTACTGAGGGAGTGCCGCACTGTCAGAGAGTCAGTACTGAGGGAGTGCCGCACTGTCAGACGGTCAGTACTGAAGGAGTGCTGCACTGTCAGAGGGTCAGTACTGAGGGAGCGCCGCACTGTCAGAGAGTCAGTACTGAGGGAGTGCCGCACTGTCAGAGGGTCAATACTGAAGGAGTGCTGCACTGTCAAGGGGTCAGTACTGAGGGAGCACCGCACTGCCAGAGGGTCAGTACAGAAGGTGCGCCGCACTGTCAGAGGCTCAGTACTGAGGGAGTGTAGCACTGTCAGAGGGTCAGTACTGAGGGAGTGCGGCACTGTCAGAGGGTCAATACTGAGGGACTGCTGCACTGCCAGAGGGTCAGTACTGAGGGAGCGCCGTACTGCCAGAGGGTCAGTACTGAGGAAGCGCCGCACTGTCAGAGGGTCAGTACTGAGGGAGCGCCGCACTGTAGAGGGTCAGTACTGAGGGAGTGCCGTACTGTCAGAGGGTCAGTACCGAGGGAGTGCCGCACTGTTGGAGGTTCAGTACTGAGGGAGCGCAGCACTGTCAGAGGGTCAGTACTGAGGGAGTGCCGCACTGTCAGAGGGTCTGTACTGAGGGAGTGCCGCACTGTCAGAGGGTCTGTACTGAGGGAGTGCCGCACTGTCAGAGAGTCAGTACTGAGGGAGTGCCGCACTGTCAGAGGGTCAATACTGAAGGAGTGCTGCACTGTCAAGGGGTCAGTACTGAGGGAGCACCGCACTGCCAGAGGGTCAGTACAGAAGGTGCGCCGCACTGTCAGAGGCTCAGTACTGAGGGAGTGTAGCACTGTCAGAGGGTCAGTACTGAGGGAGTGCCGCACTGTCAGAGGGTCAATACTGAGGGACTGCTGCACTGCCAGAGGGTCAGTACTGAGGGAGCGCCGTACTGCCAGAGGGTCAGTACTGAGGAAGCGCCGCACTGTCAGAGGGTCAGTACTGAGGGAGCGCCGCACTGTACAGGGTCAGTACTGAGGGAGTGCCGTACTGTCAGAGGGTCAGTACCGAGGGAGTGCCGCACTGTTGGAGGTTCAGTACTGAGGGAGTGCCGCACTGTCAGAGGGTCTGTACTGAGGGAGTGCCGCACTGTCAGAGGGTCTGTACTGAGGGACTGCCGCACTGTCAGAGGGTCTGTACTGAGGGAGTGCCGCACTGTCAGAATGTCAGTACTGAGGGAGTGCTGCACTGTCAGAGGGTCAGTACTGAGGGAGTGCTGCACTGTCAGAGGGTCTGTACTGAGGGAGTGCCGCACTGTCAGAGGGTCAGTACTGAGGGAGTGCTGCACTGTCAGAGGGTCTGTACTGAGGGAGTGCCGCACTGTCAGAGGGTCAGTACTGAGGGAGTGCCGCACTGTGAGAGGGTCAGTGCTGAGGGAGTGCCGCACTGTTGGAGGTTCAGTACTGAGGGAGCGCAGCACTGTCAGAGGGTCAGTACTGAGGGAGTGCCGCACTATCAGAGGGTCAGTGCTGAGGGAGTGCTGCACTGTCAGAGGGTCTGTACTGAGGGAGTGCCGCACTGTGAGAGGGTCAGTACTGAGGGAGCGCCGCACTGTCAGAGGGTCTGTACTGAGGGAGTGCCGCACTGTGAGAGGGTCAGTACTGAGGGAGCGCCGCACTGTCAGAGGGTCTGTACTGAGGGAGTGCCGCACTGTGAGAGGGTCAGTACTGAGGGAGTGCTGCACTGTCATGGGGTCAGTACTGAGGGAGTGCCGCTCTGTCAGAGGGTCAGTACTGAGGGAGTGCTGCACTGTCAGAGGGTCAGTACTGAGGGAGTGCCGCACTGTCAGAGGGTCAGTACTGAGGGAGTGCCGCACTGTCAGAGGGTCAGTAATGAGGAAGTGCTGCACTGTCAGAGGGTCATTACTGAGGGAGTGCCGCACTGTGAGAGGGTCAGTACTGAGGGAGTGCCGCACTGTGAGAGGGTCAGTACTGAGGGAGTTCCGCACTGTCAGAGGGTCAGTACTGAAGGAGTGCTGCACTGTCAGAGGGTCAGTACTGAGGGAGTGCCGCACTGTCAGAGGGTCAGTACTGAGGGAGTGCCGCACTGTGAGAGGCTCAGTACTGAGGGAGTGCCGCACTGTCAGAGGGTCAGTACTGAGGGAGTGCGGCACTGTCAGAGGGTCAGTACTGAGGGAGTGCCGCACTGTCAGAGGGTCAGTACTGAGGGAGCGCCGCACTGTCAGAGGGTCAGTACTGAGGGAGAGCCGCAATGTCTGAGGGTCAGTACTGAGGGAGCGGCGCACTGTCAGAGGGTCAGTACTGATGGAGTGCCGTATTGTCAGAGGCTCAGTACTGAAGGAGTGCTGCACTGTCATGGGGTCAGTACTGAGGGAGTGCAGCACTGTCAGAGAGTCAGTACTGAGGGAGTGCTGCACTGTCAGAGGGTCAGTACTGAGGGCGTGCTGCACTGTCAGAGGGTCAGTACTGAGGGAGCGCTGCACTGTCAGAGGGTCATTACTGAGGGCGTGCTGCACTGTCAGAGGGTCCCTACTGAGCGAGCGCCGCAATGTCAGATGGTCAGTACTGAGGGAGAGCCGCAATGTCTGAGGGTCAGTACTGAGGGAGACCCGCTCTGTCAGAGTGTCAGTACTGAGGGAGTGCCGCACTGTGAGAGAGTCAGTACTGAGGGAGCGGCGCACTGTCAGAGGGTCAGTACTGAGGGAGTGCCGCACTGTCAGAGGGTCAGTACTGAGGGAGCGCCGCACTGTCTGAGGGTCAGTACTGAGGGAGCGCTGCACTGTCAGAGGGTCAGTACTGAGGGAGCGCTGCACTGTCAGAGGGTCAGTACTGAAGGAGTGCTGCACTGTCATGGGGTCAGTACTGAGGGAGTGCCGCACTGTCAGAGGGTCAGTACTGAGGGTGTGCCGCACTGTCTGAGGGTCAGTACTGAGGGAGTGCCGTACTGTCAGAGGGTCAGTACTGAAGGACTACTGCACTGTCAGAAGGTCAGTACCGAGGGAGTGCCGCATTGTCAGAGGGTCTGTACTGAGGGAGTGCTGCACTGTCAGAGGGTCAGTACTGAGGGAGTGCCGCACTGTCAGAGGGTCAGTACTGAGGGAGTTCCGCACTGTCACAGGGTCAGTACTGAGGGAGTGGGGCACTGTCAGAGGGTCAGTACTGAGGGAGTGCTGCACTGTCAGAGGGTCAGTACTGAGGGAGTGCCGCACTGTCACAGGGTCAGTACTGAGGGAGTGCCGCACTGTCACAGGGTCAGTACTGAGGGAGGGCCGCACTGTGAGAGGGTCAGTACTGAGGGAGCGGCGCACTGTGAGAGGGTCAGTACTGAGGGAGTGCCGCACTGTGAGAGGGTCAGTACTGAGGGAGCGGCGCACTGTCAGAGGTTCAGTACTGAGGGAGTGCCGCACTGTCAGATGGTCAGTACTGAGGGAGTGCGGCACTGTCAGAGGGTCAGAACTGAGGGAGTGCTGCACTGTCAGAGGGTCAGTACTGAGGGAGTGCCGCACTGTCAGAGGGTCAGTACTGAGGGAGTGCCGCACTGTCAGAGGGTCAGTACTGAGGGAGTGCCGCACTGTCAGAGGGTCAGTACTGAGGGAGTGCTGATCTGTCAGAGGGTCAGTACTGAAGGAGTGCTGCACTGTCAGAGGGTCAGTACTGAGGGAGCGCCGCACTGTCAGGGGGTCAGTACTGAGGGAGTGCTGATCTGTCAGAGGGTCAGTACTGAAGGAGTGCTGCACTGTCAGAGGGTCAGTACTGAGGGAGCGCCGCACTGTCAGAGAGTCAGTACTGAGGGAGTGCCGCACTGTCAGAGGGTCAGTACTGAAGGAGTGCTGCACTGTCATGGGGTCAGTACTGAGGGAGCACCGCACTGCCAGAGAGTCAGAACTGAGGGAGCACCGCACTGTCAGAGAGTCAGTACTGAGGGAGTGCTGCACTGTCAGAGGGTCAGTACCGAGGGAGTGCCGCACTGTTGGAGGTTCAGTACTGAGGGAGCGCAGCACTGTCAGAGGGTCAGTACTGAGGAAGTGCCGCACTGTCAGAGGGTCTGTACTGAGGGAGTGCCGCACTGTCAGAGGGTCTGTACTGAGGGAGTGCCGCACTGTCAGAGAGTCAGTACTGAGGGAGTGCCGCACTGTCAGAGGGTCAATACTGAAGGAGTGCTGCACTGTCAAGGGGTCAGTACTGAGGGAGCACCGCACTGCCAGAGGGTCAGTACAGAAGGTGCGCCGCACTGTCAGAGGCTCAGTACTGAGGGAGTGTAGCACTGTCAGAGGGTCAGTACTGAGGGAGTGCCGCACTGTCAGAGGGTCAATACTGAGGGGGCGCCGTACTGCCAGAGGGTCAGTACTGAGGAAGCGCCGCACTGTCAGAGGGTCAGTACTGAGGGAGCGCCGCACTGTAGATGGTCAGTACTGAGGGAGTGCCGTACTGTCAGAGGGTCAGTACCGAGGGAGTGCCGTACTGACAGAGGGTCAGTACTGAAGGACTACTGCACTGTCAGAAGGTCAGTACCGAGGGAGTGCCGCAGTCAGAGGGTCTGTACTGAGGGAGTGCTGCACTATCAGAGGGTCAGTACTGAGGGAGTGCCGCACTGTCAGAGGGTCAGTACTGAGGGAGTTCCGCACTGTCACCGGGTCAGTACTGAGGGAGTGGGGCACTGTCACAGGGTCAGTACTGAGGGAGGGCCGCACTGTGAGAGGGTCAGTACTGAGGGAGCGGCGCACTGTGAGAGGGTCAGTACTGAGGGAGTGCCGCACTGTGAGAGGGTCAGTACTGAGGGAGCGGCGCACTGTCAGAGGGTCAGTACTGAGGGAGTGCCGCACTGTCAGATGGTCAGCACTGAGGGAGTGCGGCACTGTCAGAGGGTCAGAACTGAGGGAGTGCTGCACTGTCAGAGGGTCAGTACTGAGGGAGTGCCGCACTGTCAGAGTGTCAGTACTGAGGGAGTGCCGCACTGTCAGAGGGTCAGTACTGAGGGAGTGCCGCACTGTCAGAGGGTCAGTACTGAGGGAGTGCTGATCTGTCAGAGGGTCAGTACTGAAGGAGTGCTGCACTGTCAGAGGGTCAGTACTGAGGGAGCGCCGCACTGTCAGGGGGTCAGTACTGAGGGAGTGCTGATCTGTCAGAGGCTCAGTACTGAAGGAGTGCTGCACTGTCATGGGATCAGTACTGAGGGAGTGCAGCACTGTCAGAGAGTCAGTACTGAGGGAGTGCTGCACTGTCAGAGGGTCAGTACTGAAGGAGTGCTGCACTGTCATGGGGTCAGTACTGAGGGAGTGCAGCACTGTCAGAGAGTCAGTACTGAG
This sequence comes from Scyliorhinus torazame, assembly GCF_047496885.1. NCBI lineage: Eukaryota > Metazoa > Chordata > Chondrichthyes > Carcharhiniformes > Scyliorhinidae > Scyliorhinus > Scyliorhinus torazame. The sequence continues at coordinate 13,104,258 of NC_092711.1, forward strand.
GGAGTGCTGCACTGTCAGAGGGTCAGTACTGAGGGAGAGCCGCAATGTCTGAGGGTCAGTACTGAGGGAGCGGCGCACTGTCAGAGGGTCAGTACTGATGGAGTGCCGTACTGTCAGAGGCTCAGTACTGAAGGAGTGCTGCACTGTCATGGGGTCAGTACTGAGGGAGTGCAGCACTGTCAGAGAGTCAGTACTGAGGGAGTGCTGCACTGTCAGAGGGTCAGTACTGAGGGCGTGCTGCACTGTCAGAGGGTCAGTACTGAGGGAGCGCTGCACTGTCAGAGGGTCATTACTGAGGGCGTGCTGCACTGTCAGAGGGTCCCTACTGAGCGAGCGCCGCAATGTCAGATGGTCAGTACTGAGGGAGAGCCGCAATGTCTGAGGGTCAGTACTGAGGGAGACCCGCTCTGTCAGAGTGTCAGTACTGAGGGAGTGCCGCACTGTGAGAGAGTCAGTACTGAGGGAGCGGCGCACTGTCAGAGGGTCAGTACTGAGGGAGTGCCGCACTGTCAGAGGGTCAGTACTGAGGGAGCGCCGCACTGTCTGAGGGTCAGTACTGAGGGAGCGCTGCACTGTCAGAGGGTCAGTACTGAGGGAGCGCTGCACTGTCAGAGGGTCAGTACTGAAGGAGTGCTGCACTGTCATGGGGTCAGTACTGAGGGAGTGCCGCACTGTCAGAGGGTCAGTACTGAGGGTGTGCCGCACTGTCTGAGGGTCAGTACTGAGGGAGTGCCGTACTGTCAGAGGGTCAGTACTGAAGGACTACTGCACTGTCAGAAGGTCAGTACCGAGGGAGTGCCGCATTGTCAGAGGGTCTGTACTGAGGGAGTGCTGCACTGTCAGAGGGTCAGTACTGAGGGAGTGCCGCACTGTCAGAGGGTCAGTACTGAGGGAGTTCCGCACTGTCACAGGGTCAGTACTGAGGGAGTGGGGCACTGTCAGAGGGTCAGTACTGAGGGAGTGCTGCACTGTCAGAGGGTCAGTACTGAGGGAGTGCCGCACTGTCACAGGGTCAGTACTGAGGGAGTGCCGCACTGTCACAGGGTCAGTACTGAGGGAGGGCCGCACTGTGAGAGGGTCAGTACTGAGGGAGCGGCGCACTGTGAGAGGGTCAGTACTGAGGGAGTGCCGCACTGTGAGAGGGTCAGTACTGAGGGAGCGGCGCACTGTCAGAGGTTCAGTACTGAGGGAGTGCCGCACTGTCAGATGGTCAGTACTGAGGGAGTGCGGCACTGTCAGAGGGTCAGAACTGAGGGAGTGCTGCACTGTCAGAGGGTCAGTACTGAGGGAGTGCCGCACTGTCAGAGGGTCAGTACTGAGGGAGTGCCGCACTGTCAGAGGGTCAGTACTGAGGGAGTGCCGCACTGTCAGAGGGTCAGTACTGAGGGAGTGCTGATCTGTCAGAGGGTCAGTACTGAAGGAGTGCTGCACTGTCAGAGGGTCAGTACTGAGGGAGCGCCGCACTGTCAGGGGGTCAGTACTGAGGGAGTGCTGATCTGTCAGAGGGTCAGTACTGAAGGAGTGCTGCACTGTCAGAGGGTCAGTACTGAGGGAGCGCCGCACTGTCAGAGAGTCAGTACTGAGGGAGTGCCGCACTGTCAGAGGGTCAGTACTGAAGGAGTGCTGCACTGTCATGGGGTCAGTACTGAGGGAGCACCGCACTGCCAGAGAGTCAGAACTGAGGGAGCACCGCACTGTCAGAGAGTCAGTACTGAGGGAGTGCTGCACTGTCAGAGGGTCAGTACCGAGGGAGTGCCGCACTGTTGGAGGTTCAGTACTGAGGGAGCGCAGCACTGTCAGAGGGTCAGTACTGAGGAAGTGCCGCACTGTCAGAGGGTCTGTACTGAGGGAGTGCCGCACTGTCAGAGGGTCTGTACTGAGGGAGTGCCGCACTGTCAGAGAGTCAGTACTGAGGGAGTGCCGCACTGTCAGAGGGTCAATACTGAAGGAGTGCTGCACTGTCAAGGGGTCAGTACTGAGGGAGCACCGCACTGCCAGAGGGTCAGTACAGAAGGTGCGCCGCACTGTCAGAGGCTCAGTACTGAGGGAGTGTAGCACTGTCAGAGGGTCAGTACTGAGGGAGTGCCGCACTGTCAGAGGGTCAATACTGAGGGGGCGCCGTACTGCCAGAGGGTCAGTACTGAGGAAGCGCCGCACTGTCAGAGGGTCAGTACTGAGGGAGCGCCGCACTGTAGATGGTCAGTACTGAGGGAGTGCCGTACTGTCAGAGGGTCAGTACCGAGGGAGTGCCGTACTGACAGAGGGTCAGTACTGAAGGACTACTGCACTGTCAGAAGGTCAGTACCGAGGGAGTGCCGCAGTCAGAGGGTCTGTACTGAGGGAGTGCTGCACTATCAGAGGGTCAGTACTGAGGGAGTGCCGCACTGTCAGAGGGTCAGTACTGAGGGAGTTCCGCACTGTCACCGGGTCAGTACTGAGGGAGTGGGGCACTGTCACAGGGTCAGTACTGAGGGAGGGCCGCACTGTGAGAGGGTCAGTACTGAGGGAGCGGCGCACTGTGAGAGGGTCAGTACTGAGGGAGTGCCGCACTGTGAGAGGGTCAGTACTGAGGGAGCGGCGCACTGTCAGAGGGTCAGTACTGAGGGAGTGCCGCACTGTCAGATGGTCAGCACTGAGGGAGTGCGGCACTGTCAGAGGGTCAGAACTGAGGGAGTGCTGCACTGTCAGAGGGTCAGTACTGAGGGAGTGCCGCACTGTCAGAGTGTCAGTACTGAGGGAGTGCCGCACTGTCAGAGGGTCAGTACTGAGGGAGTGCCGCACTGTCAGAGGGTCAGTACTGAGGGAGTGCTGATCTGTCAGAGGGTCAGTACTGAAGGAGTGCTGCACTGTCAGAGGGTCAGTACTGAGGGAGCGCCGCACTGTCAGGGGGTCAGTACTGAGGGAGTGCTGATCTGTCAGAGGCTCAGTACTGAAGGAGTGCTGCACTGTCATGGGATCAGTACTGAGGGAGTGCAGCACTGTCAGAGAGTCAGTACTGAGGGAGTGCTGCACTGTCAGAGGGTCAGTACTGAGGGAGTGCTGCACTGTCAGAGGCTCAGTACTGAAGGAGTGCTGCACTGTCATGGGGTCAGTACTGAGGGAGTGCAGCACTGTCAGAGAGTCAGCACTGAGGGAGTGCTGCACTGTCAGAGGGTCAGTACTGAGGGCGTGCTGCACTGTCAGAGGGTCAGTACTGAGGGAGCGCCGCAATGTCAGAGAGTCAGTACTGAGGGAGTGCTGCACTGTCAGAGGGTCAGTACTGAGGGCGTGCTGCACTGTCAGAGGGTCAGTACTGAGGGAGTGCCGCACTGTCAGAGAGTCAGTACTGAGGGAGTGCTGCACTGTCAGAGGGTCAGTACTGAGGGCGTGCTGCACTGTCAGAGGGTCAGTACTGAGGGAGCGCCGCAATGTCAGAGGGTCAGTACTGAGGGAGCGCTGCACTGTCAGAGGGTCATTACTGAGGGCGTGCTGCACTGTCAGAGGGTCCCTACTGAGCGAGCGCCGCAATGTCAGATGGTCAGTACTGAGGGAGAGCCGCAATGTCTGAGGGTCAGTACTGAGGGAGACCCGCTCTGTCAGAGTGTCAGTACTGAGGGAGTGCCGCACTGTGAGAGAGTCAGTACTGAGGGAGCGGCGCACTGTCAGAGGGTCAGTACTGAGGGAGTGCCGCACTGTCAGAGGGTCAGTACTGAGGGAGCGCCGCACTGTCTGAGGGTCAGTACTGAGGGAGCGCTGCACTGTCAGAGGGTCAGTACTGAGGGAGCGCTGCACTGTCAGAGGGTCAGTACTGAAGGAGTGCTGCACTGTCATGGGGTCAGTACTGAGGGAGTGCCGCACTGTCAGAGGGTCAGTACTGAGGGTGTGCCGCACTGTCTGAGGGTCAGTACTGAGGGAGTGCCGTACTGTCAGAGGGTCAGTACTGAAGGACTACTGCACTGTCAGAAGGTCAGTACCGAGGGAGTGCCGCATTGTCAGAGGGTCTGTACTGAGGGAGTGCTGCACTGTCAGAGGGTCAGTACTGAGGGAGTGCCGCACTGTCAGAGGGTCAGTACTGAGGGAGTTCCGCACTGTCACAGGGTCAGTACTGAGGGAGTGGGGCACTGTCAGAGGGTCAGTACTGAGGGAGTGCTGCACTGTCAGAGGGTCAGTACTGAGGGAGTGCCGCACTGTCACAGGGTCAGTACTGAGGGAGTGCCGCACTGTCACAGGGTCAGTACTGAGGGAGGGCCGCACTGTGAGAGGGTCAGTACTGAGGGAGCGGCGCACTGTGAGAGGGTCAGTACTGAGGGAGTGCCGCACTGTGAGAGGGTCAGTACTGAGGGAGCGGCGCACTGTCAGAGGTTCAGTACTGAGGGAGTGCCGCACTGTCAGATGGTCAGTACTGAGGGAGTGCGGCACTGTCAGAGGGTCAGAACTGAGGGAGTGCTGCACTGTCAGAGGGTCAGTACTGAGGGAGTGCCGCACTGTCAGAGGGTCAGTACTGAGGGAGTGCCGCACTGTCAGAGGGTCAGTACTGAGGGAGTGCCGCACTGTCAGAGGGTCAGTACTGAGGGAGTGCTGATCTGTCAGAGGGTCAGTACTGAAGGAGTGCTGCACTGTCAGAGGGTCAGTACTGAGGGAGCGCCGCACTGTCAGGGGGTCAGTACTGAGGGAGTGCTGATCTGTCAGAGGGTCAGTACTGAAGGAGTGCTGCACTGTCAGAGGGTCAGTACTGAGGGAGCGCCGCACTGTCAGAGAGTCAGTACTGAGGGAGTGCCGCACTGTCAGAGGGTCAGTACTGAAGGAGTGCTGCACTGTCATGGGGTCAGTACTGAGGGAGCACCGCACTGCCAGAGAGTCAGAACTGAGGGAGCACCGCACTGTCAGAGAGTCAGTACTGAGGGAGTGCTGCACTGTCAGAGGGTCAGTACCGAGGGAGTGCCGCACTGTTGGAGGTTCAGTACTGAGGGAGCGCAGCACTGTCAGAGGGTCAGTACTGAGGAAGTGCCGCACTGTCAGAGGGTCTGTACTGAGGGAGTGCCGCACTGTCAGAGGGTCTGTACTGAGGGAGTGCCGCACTGTCAGAGAGTCAGTACTGAGGGAGTGCCGCACTGTCAGAGGGTCAATACTGAAGGAGTGCTGCACTGTCAAGGGGTCAGTACTGAGGGAGCACCGCACTGCCAGAGGGTCAGTACAGAAGGTGCGCCGCACTGTCAGAGGCTCAGTACTGAGGGAGTGTAGCACTGTCAGAGGGTCAGTACTGAGGGAGTGCCGCACTGTCAGAGGGTCAATACTGAGGGGGCGCCGTACTGCCAGAGGGTCAGTACTGAGGAAGCGCCGCACTGTCAGAGGGTCAGTACTGAGGGAGCGCCGCACTGTAGATGGTCAGTACTGAGGGAGTGCCGTACTGTCAGAGGGTCAGTACCGAGGGAGTGCCGTACTGACAGAGGGTCAGTACTGAAGGACTACTGCACTGTCAGAAGGTCAGTACCGAGGGAGTGCCGCAGTCAGAGGGTCTGTACTGAGGGAGTGCTGCACTATCAGAGGGTCAGTACTGAGGGAGTGCCGCACTGTCAGAGGGTCAGTACTGAGGGAGTTCCGCACTGTCACCGGGTCAGTACTGAGGGAGCGCCGCACTGTCAGGGGGTCAGTACTGAGGGAGTGCTGATCTGTCAGAGGGTCAGTACTGAAGGAGTGCTGCACTGTCAGAGGGTCAGTACTGAGGGAGCGCCGCACTGTCAGAGAGTCAGTACTGAGGGAGTGCCGCACTGTCAGAGGGTCAGTACTGAAGGAGTGCTGCACTGTCATGGGGTCAGTACTGAGGGAGCACCGCACTGCCAGAGAGTCAGAACTGAGGGAGCACCGCACTGTCAGAGAGTCAGTACTGAGGGAGTGCTGCACTGTCAGAGGGTCAGTACCGAGGGAGTGCCGCACTGTTGGAGGTTCAGTACTGAGGGAGCGCAGCACTGTCAGAGGGTCAGTACTGAGGAAGTGCCGCACTGTCAGAGGGTCTGTACTGAGGGAGTGCCGCACTGTCAGAGGGTCTGTACTGAGGGAGTGCCGCACTGTCAGAGAGTCAGTACTGAGGGAGTGCCGCACTGTCAGAGGGTCAATACTGAAGGAGTGCTGCACTGTCAAGGGGTCAGTACTGAGGGAGCACCGCACTGCCAGAGGGTCAGTACAGAAGGTGCGCCGCACTGTCAGAGGCTCAGTACTGAGGGAGTGTAGCACTGTCAGAGGGTCAGTACTGAGGGAGTGCCGCACTGTCAGAGGGTCAATACTGAGGGGGCGCCGTACTGCCAGAGGGTCAGTACTGAGGAAGCGCCGCACTGTCAGAGGGTCAGTACTGAGGGAGCGCCGCACTGTAGATGGTCAGTACTGAGGGAGTGCCGTACTGTCAGAGGGTCAGTACCGAGGGAGTGCCGTACTGACAGAGGGTCAGTACTGAAGGACTACTGCACTGTCAGAAGGTCAGTACCGAGGGAGTGCCGCAGTCAGAGGGTCTGTACTGAGGGAGTGCTGCACTATCAGAGGGTCAGTACTGAGGGAGTGCCGCACTGTCAGAGGGTCAGTACTGAGGGAGTTCCGCACTGTCACCGGGTCAGTACTGAGGGAGTGGGGCACTGTCACAGGGTCAGTACTGAGGGAGGGCCGCACTGTGAGAGGGTCAGTACTGAGGGAGCGGCGCACTGTGAGAGGGTCAGTACTGAGGGAGTGCCGCACTGTGAGAGGGTCAGTACTGAGGGAGCGGCGCACTGTCAGAGGGTCAGTACTGAGGGAGTGCCGCACTGTCAGATGGTCAGCACTGAGGGAGTGCGGCACTGTCAGAGGGTCAGAACTGAGGGAGTGCTGCACTGTCAGAGGGTCAGTACTGAGGGAGTGCCGCACTGTCAGAGTGTCAGTACTGAGGGAGTGCCGCACTGTCAGAGGGTCAGTACTGAGGGAGTGCCGCACTGTCAGAGGGTCAGTACTGAGGGAGTGCTGATCTGTCAGAGGGTCAGTACTGAAGGAGTGCTGCACTGTCAGAGGGTCAGTACTGAGGGAGCGCCGCACTGTCAGGGGGTCAGTACTGAGGGAGTGCTGATCTGTCAGAGGCTCAGTACTGAAGGAGTGCTGCACTGTCATGGGATCAGTACTGAGGGAGTGCAGCACTGTCAGAGAGTCAGTACTGAGGGAGTGCTGCACTGTCAGAGGGTCAGTACTGAGGGAGTGCTGCACTGTCAGAGGCTCAGTACTGAAGGAGTGCTGCACTGTCATGGGGTCAGTACTGAGGGAGTGCAGCACTGTCAGAGAGTCAGCACTGAGGGAGTGCTGCACTGTCAGAGGGTCAGTACTGAGGGCGTGCTGCACTGTCAGAGGGTCAGTACTGAGGGAGCGCCGCAATGTCAGAGAGTCAGTACTGAGGGAGTGCTGCACTGTCAGAGGGTCAGTACTGAGGGCGTGCTGCACTGTCAGAGGGTCAGTACTGAGGGAGTGCCGCACTGTCAGAGAGTCAGTACTGAGGGAGTGCTGCACTGTCAGAGGGTCAGTACTGAGGGCGTGCTGCACTGTCAGAGGGTCAGTACTGAGGGAGTGCCGCACTGTCAGAGAGTCAGTACTGAGGGAGTGCTGCACTGTCAGAGGGTCAGTACTGAGGGCGTGCTGCACTGTCAGAGGGTCAGTACTGAGGGAGCGCTGCACTGTCAGAGGGTCATTACTGAGGGCGTGCTGCACTGTCAGAGGGTCCCTACTGAGCGAGCGCCGCAATGTCAGATGGTCAGTACTGAGGGAGAGCCGCAATGTCTGAGGGTCAGTACTGAGGGAGACCCGCTCTGTCAGAGTGTCAGTACTGAGGGAGTGCCGCACTGTGAGAGAGTCAGTACTGAGGGAGCGGCGCACTGTCAGAGGGTCAGTACTGAGGGAGTGCCGCACTGTCAGAGGGTCAGTACTGAGGGAGCGCCGCACTGTCTGAGGGTCAGTACTGAGGGAGCGCTGCACTGTCAGAGGGTCAGTACTGAGGGAGCGCTGCACTGTCAGAGGGTCAGTACTGAAGGAGTGCTGCACTGTCATGGGGTCAGTACTGAGGGAGTGCCGCACTGTCAGAGGGTCAGTACTGAGGGTGTGCCGCACTGTCTGAGGGTCAGTACTGAGGGAGTGCCGTACTGTCAGAGGGTCAGTACTGAAGGACTACTGCACTGTCAGAAGGTCAGTACCGAGGGAGTGCCGCATTGTCAGAGGGTCTGTACTGAGGGAGTGCTGCACTGTCAGAGGGTCAGTACTGAGGGAGTGCCGCACTGTCAGAGGGTCAGTACTGAGGGAGTTCCGCACTGTCACAGGGTCAGTACTGAGGGAGTGGGGCACTGTCAGAGGGTCAGTACTGAGGGAGTGCTGCACTGTCAGAGGGTCAGTACTGAGGGAGTGCCGCACTGTCACAGGGTCAGTACTGAGGGAGTGCCGCACTGTCACAGGGTCAGTACTGAGGGAGGGCCGCACTGTGAGAGGGTCAGTACTGAGGGAGCGGCGCACTGTGAGAGGGTCAGTACTGAGGGAGTGCCGCACTGTGAGAGGGTCAGTACTGAGGGAGCGGCGCACTGTCAGAGGTTCAGTACTGAGGGAGTGCCGCACTGTCAGATGGTCAGTACTGAGGGAGTGCGGCACTGTCAGAGGGTCAGAACTGAGGGAGTGCTGCACTGTCAGAGGGTCAGTACTGAGGGAGTGCCGCACTGTCAGAGGGTCAGTACTGAGGGAGTGCCGCACTGTCAGAGGGTCAGTACTGAGGGAGTGCCGCACTGTCAGAGGGTCAGTACTGAGGGAGTGCTGATCTGTCAGAGGGTCAGTACTGAAGGAGTGCTGCACTGTCAGAGGGTCAGTACTGAGGGAGCGCCGCACTGTCAGGGGGTCAGTACTGAGGGAGTGCTGATCTGTCAGAGGGTCAGTACTGAAGGAGTGCTGCACTGTCAGAGGGTCAGTACTGAGGGAGCGCCGCACTGTCAGAGAGTCAGTACTGAGGGAGTGCCGCACTGTCAGAGGGTCAGTACTGAAGGAGTGCTGCACTGTCATGGGGTCAGTACTGAGGGAGCACCGCACTGCCAGAGAGTCAGAACTGAGGGAGCACCGCACTGTCAGAGAGTCAGTACTGAGGGAGTGCTGCACTGTCAGAGGGTCAGTACCGAGGGAGTGCCGCACTGTTGGAGGTTCAGTACTGAGGGAGCGCAGCACTGTCAGAGGGTCAGTACTGAGGAAGTGCCGCACTGTCAGAGGGTCTGTACTGAGGGAGTGCCGCACTGTCAGAGGGTCTGTACTGAGGGAGTGCCGCACTGTCAGAGAGTCAGTACTGAGGGAGTGCCGCACTGTCAGAGGGTCAATACTGAAGGAGTGCTGCACTGTCAAGGGGTCAGTACTGAGGGAGCACCGCACTGCCAGAGGGTCAGTACAGAAGGTGCGCCGCACTGTCAGAGGCTCAGTACTGAGGGAGTGTAGCACTGTCAGAGGGTCAGTACTGAGGGAGTGCCGCACTGTCAGAGGGTCAATACTGAGGGGGCGCCGTACTGCCAGAGGGTCAGTACTGAGGAAGCGCCGCACTGTCAGAGGGTCAGTACTGAGGGAGCGCCGCACTGTAGATGGTCAGTACTGAGGGAGTGCCGTACTGTCAGAGGGTCAGTACCGAGGGAGTGCCGTACTGACAGAGGGTCAGTACTGAAGGACTACTGCACTGTCAGAAGGTCAGTACCGAGGGAGTGCCGCAGTCAGAGGGTCTGTACTGAGGGAGTGCTGCACTATCAGAGGGTCAGTACTGAGGGAGTGCCGCACTGTCAGAGGGTCAGTACTGAGGGAGTTCCGCACTGTCACCGGGTCAGTACTGAGGGAGTGGGGCACTGTCACAGGGTCAGTACTGAGGGAGGGCCGCACTGTGAGAGGGTCAGTACTGAGGGAGCGGCGCACTGTGAGAGGGTCAGTACTGAGGGAGTGCCGCACTGTGAGAGGGTCAGTACTGAGGGAGCGGCGCACTGTCAGAGGGTCAGTACTGAGGGAGTGCCGCACTGTCAGATGGTCAGCACTGAGGGAGTGCGGCACTGTCAGAGGGTCAGAACTGAGGGAGTGCTGCACTGTCAGAGGGTCAGTACTGAGGGAGTGCCGCACTGTCAGAGTGTCAGTACTGAGGGAGTGCCGCACTGTCAGAGGGTCAGTACTGAGGGAGTGCCGCACTGTCAGAGGGTCAGTACTGAGGGAGTGCTGATCTGTCAGAGGGTCAGTACTGAAGGAGTGCTGCACTGTCAGAGGGTCAGTACTGAGGGAGCGCCGCACTGTCAGGGGGTCAGTACTGAGGGAGTGCTGATCTGTCAGAGGCTCAGTACTGAAGGAGTGCTGCACTGTCATGGGATCAGTACTGAGGGAGTGCAGCACTGTCAGAGAGTCAGTACTGAGGGAGTGCTGCACTGTCAGAGGGTCAGTACTGAGGGAGTGCTGCACTGTCAGAGGCTCAGTACTGAAGGAGTGCTGCACTGTCATGGGGTCAGTACTGAGGGAGTGCAGCACTGTCAGAGAGTCAGCACTGAGGGAGTGCTGCACTGTCAGAGAGTCAGTACTGAGGGAGTGCCGCACTGTCAGAGAGTCAGTACTGAGGGAGTGCTGCACTGTCAGAGGGTCAGTACTGAGGGCGTGCTGCACTGTCAGAGGGTCAGTACTGAGGGAGCGCCGCAATGTCAGAGGGTCAGTACTGAGAGAGAGCCGCAATGTCTGAGGGTCAGTACTGAGGGAGACCCGCACTGTCAGAGGGTCAGTACTGATGGAGTGCCGTACTGTCAGAGGCTCAGTACTGAAGGAGTGCTGCACTGTCATGGGGTCAGTACTGAGGGAGTGCAGCACTGTCAGAGAGTCAGTACTGAGGGAGTGCTGCACTGTCAGAGGGTCAGTACTGAGGGCGTGCTGCACTGTCAGAGGGTCAGTACTGAGGGAGCGCTGCACTGTCAGAGGGTCATTACTGAGGGCGTGCTGCACTGTCAGAGGGTCCCTACTGAGCGAGCGCCGCAATGTCAGATGGTCAGTACTGAGGGAGAGCCGCAATGTCTGAGGGTCAGTACTGAGGGAGACCCGCTCTGTCAGCGTGTCAGTACTGAGGGAGTGCCGCACTGTGAGAGAGTCAGTACTGAGGGAGCGGCGCACTGTCAGAGGGTCAGTACTGAGGGAGTGCCGCACTGTCAGAGGGTCAGTACTGAGGGAGCGCCGCACTGTCTGAGGGTCAGTACTGAGGGAGCGCTGCACTGTCAGAGGGTCAGTACTGAGGGAGCGCTGCACTGTCAGAGGGTCAGTACTGAAGGAGTGCTGCACTGTCATGGGGTCAGTACTGAGGGAGTGCCGCACTGTCAGAGGGTCAGTACTGAGGGTGTGCCGCACTGTCTGAGGGTCAGTACTGAGGGAGTGCCGTACTGTCAGAGGGTCAGTACTGAAGGACTACTGCACTGTCAGAAGGTCAGTACCGAGGGAGTGCCGCATTGTCAGAGGGTCTGTACTGAGGGAGTGCTGCACTGTCAGAGGGTCAGTACTGAGGGAGTGCCGCACTGTCAGAGGGTCAGTACTGAGGGAGTTCCGCACTGTCACAGGGTCAGTACTGAGGGAGTGGGGCACTGTCAGAGGGTCAGTACTGAGGGAGTGCTGCACTGTCAGAGGGTCAGTACTGAGGGAGTGCCGCACTGTCACAGGGTCAGTACTGAGGGAGTGCCGCACTGTCACAGGGTCAGTACTGAGGGAGGGCCGCACTGTGAGAGGGTCAGTACTGAGGGAGTGCTGATCTGTCAGAGGGTCAGTACTGAAGGAGTGCTGCACTGTCAGAGGGTCAGTACTGAGGGAGCGCCGCACTGTCAGGGGGTCAGTACTGAGGGAGTGCTGATCTGTCAGAGGGTCAGTACTGAAGGAGTGCTGCACTGTCAGAGGGTCAGTACTGAGGGAGCGCCGCACTGTCAGAGAGTCAGTACTGAGGGAGTGCCGCACTGTCAGAGGGTCAGTACTGAAGGAGTGCTGCACTGTCATGGGGTCAGTACTGAGGGAGCACCGCACTGCCAGAGAGTCAGAACTGAGGGAGCACCGCACTGTCAGAGAGTCAGTACTGAGGGAGTGCTGCACTGTCAGAGGGTCAGTACCGAGGGAGTGCCGCACTGTTGGAGGTTCAGTACTGAGGGAGCGCAGCACTGTCAGAGGGTCAGTACTGAGGAAGTGCCGCACTGTCAGAGGGTCTGTACTGAGGGAGTGCCGCACTGTCAGAGGGTCTGTACTGAGGGAGTGCCGCACTGTCAGAGAGTCAGTACTGAGGGAGTGCCGCACTGTCAGAGGGTCAATACTGAAGGAGTGCTGCACTGTCAAGGGGTCAGTACTGAGGGAGCACCGCACTGCCAGAGGGCCAGTACAGAAGGTGCGCCGCACTGTCAGAGGCTCAGTACTGAGGGAGTGTAGCACTGTCAGAGGGTCAGTACTGAGGGAGTGCCGCACTGTCAGAGGGTCAATACTGAGGGGGCGCCGTACTGCCAGAGGGTCAGTACTGAGGAAGCGCCGCACTGTCAGAGGGTCAGTACTGAGGGAGCGCCGCACTGTAGATGGTCAGTACTGAGGGAGTGCCGTACTGTCAGAGGGTCAGTACCGAGGGAGTGCCGCACTGTTGGAGGTTCAGTACTGAGGGAGCGCAGCACTGTCAGAGGGTCAGTATTGAGGGAGTGCCGCACTGTCAGAGGGTCTGTACTGAGGCTGTGCCGCACTTTCAGACGGTCAGTACTGAGGGAGTGCCGCACTCTCAGAGGGTCAGTACTGGGGGCGTGCTGCACTGTCAGAGGGTCAGTACTGAGGGAGCGCCGCAATGTCAGAGGGTCAGTACTGAGGGAGAGCCGCAATGTCTGAGGGTCAGTACTGAGGGAGACCCGCACTGTCAGAGGGTCAGTACTGAGGGAGTGCCGTACTGTCAGAGGCTCATTACTGAAGGAGTGCTGCACTGTCATGGGGTCAGTACTGAGGGAGTGCAGCACTGTCAGAGAGTCAGTACTGAGGGAGTGCTGCACTGTCAGAGGGTCAGTACTGAGGGCGTGCTGCACTGTCAGAGGGTCAGTACTGAGGGAGCGCCGCAATGTCAGAGGGTCAGTACTGAGGGAGAGCCGCAATGTCTGAGGGTCAGTACTGAGGGAGACCCGCACTGTCAGAGGGTCAGTACTGAGGGAGTGCCGTACTGTCAGAGGCTCAGTACTGAAGGAGTGCTGCACTGTCATGGGGTCAGTACTGAGGGAGTGCAGCACTGTCAGAGAGTCAGTACTGAGGGAGTGCTGCACTGTCAGAGGGTCAGTACTGAGGGCGTGCTGCACTGTCAGAGGGTCCGTACTGAGCGAGCGCCGCAATGTCAGAGGGTCAGTACTGAGGGAGAGCCGCAATGTCTGAGGGTCAGTACTGAGGGAGACCCGCTCTGTCAGAGTGTCAGTACTGAGGGAGTGCCGCACTGTGAGAGGGTCAGTACTGAGGGAGCGGCGCACTGTCAGAGGGTCAGTACTGAGGGAGTGCCGCACTGTCAGAGGGTCAGTACTGAGGGAGCGCCGCACTGTCTGAGGGTCAGTACTGAGGGAGCGCTGCACTGTCAGAGGGTCAGTACTGAGGGAGCGCTGCACTGTCATGGGGTCAGTACTGAGGGAGTGCCGCACTGTCAGAGGGTCAGTACTGAGGGTGTGCCGCACTGTCAGAGGGTCAGTACTGAGGGAGTGCCGTACTGTCAGAGGGTCAGTACTGAAGGACTACTGCACTGTCAGGTCAGTACCGAGGGAGTGCCGCATTGTCAGAGGGTCTGTACTGAGGGAGTGCTGCACTGTCAGAGGGTCAGTACTGAGGGAGTGCCGCACTGTCAGAGGGTCAGTACTGAGGGAGTTCCGCACTGTCACAGGGTCAGTACTGAGGGAGTGGGGCACTGTCAGAGGGTCAGTACTGAGGGAGTGCTGCACTGTCAGAGGGTCAGTACTGAGGCAGTGCCGCATTGTCACAGGGTCAGTACTGAGGGAGTGCCGCACTGTCACAGGGTCAGTACTGAGGGAGGGCCGCACTGTGAGAGGGTCAGTACTGAGGGAGCGGCGCACTGTGAGAGGGTCAGAACTGAGGGAGTGGCGCACTGTGAGATGGTCAGTACTGAGGGAGCGGCGCACTGTCAGAGAGTCAGTACTGAGGGAGTGCCGCACTGTCAGAGGGTCAGTACTGAAGGAGTGCTGCACTGTCATGGGGTCAGTACTGAGGGAGCACCGCACTGTCAGAGGGTCAGTACTGAGGGAGCACCGCACTGTCAGAGAGTCAGTCCTGAGGGAGTGCTGCACTGTCAGAGGGTCAGTACTGAGGGAGTTCCGCACTGTCACAGGGTCAGTACTGAGGGAGTGGGGCACTGTCACAGGCCAGTACTGAGGGAGTGCTGCACTGTCACAGGGTCAGTACTGAGGGAGCGGCGCACTGTGAGAGGGTCAGTACTGAGGGAGTGCCGCACTGTGAGAGGGTCAGTACTGAGGGAGCGGCGCACTGTCAGAGGGTCAGTACTGAGGGAGTGCCGCACTGTCAGATGGTCAGTACTGAGGGAGTGCGGCACTGTCAGAGGGTCAGAACTGAGGGAGTGCTGCACTGTCAGAGGGTCAGTACTGAGGGAGTGCCGCACTGTCAGAGGGTCAGTACTGAGGGAGCACCGCACTGTCAGTGGGTCAGTACTGAGGGAGCGCCGCACTGTCAGGGGGTCAGTACTGAGGGAGTGCTGATCTGTCAGAGGGTCAGTACTGAAGGAGTGCTGCACTGTCAGAGGGTCAGTACTGAGGGAGCGCCGCACTGTCAGAGAGTCAGTACTGAGGGAGTGCCGCACTGTCAGAGGGTCAGTACTGAAGGAGTGCCGCACTGTCATGGGGTCAGTACTGAGGGAGCACCGCACTGCCAGAGAGTCAGAACTGAGGGAGCACCGCACTGTCAGAGAGTCAGTACTGAGGGAGTGCTGCACTGTCAGAGGGTCAGTACTGAGAGAGTGCCGCACTGTTCGAGGATCAGTACTGAGGGAGCGCCACACTGTCGGAGAGTCAGTAATGAGGGAGTGCCGCACTGTCAGAGAGTCAGTACTGAGGGAGTGCCGCACTGTCAGACGGTCAGTACTGAAGGAGTGCTGCACTGTCAGAGGGTCAGTACTGAGGGAGCGCCGCACTGTCATGGGGTCAGTACTGAGGGAGCACCGCACTGCCAGAGAGTCAGAACTGAGGGAGCACCGCACTGTCAGAGAGTCAGTACTGAGGGAGTGCTGCACTGTCAGAGGGTCAGTACTGAGGGAGTGCCGCACTGTTAGAGGATCAGTACTGAGGGAGCGCCACACTGTCGGAGAGTCAGTACTGAGGGAGTGCCGCACTGTCAGAGGGTCAGTACTGAGGGAGTGCCGTACTGTCAGAGGGTCAGTACCGAGGGAGTGCCGCACTGTTGGAGGTTCAGTACTGAGGGAGCGCAGCACTGTCAGAGGGTCAGTACTGAGGGAGTGCCGCACTGTCAGAGGGTCTGTACTGAGGCTGTGCCGCACTGTCAGAGGGTCAGTACTGAGGGAGTGCCGCACTCTCAGAGGGTCAGTACTGGGGGCGTGCTGCACTGTCAGAGGGTCAGTACTGAGGGAGCGCCGCAATGTCAGAGGGTCAGTACTGAGGGAGAGCCGCAATGTCTGAGGGTCAGTACTGAGGGAGACCCGCAATGTCAGAGGGTCAATACTGAAGGAGTGCTGCACTGTCAAGGGGTCAGTACTGAGGGAGCACCGCACTGCCAGAGGGTCAGTACAGAAGGTGCGCCGCACTGTCAGAGGCTCAGTACTGAGGGAGTGTAGCACTGTCAGAGGGTCAGTACTGAGGGAGTGCCGCACTGTCAGAGGGTCAATACTGAGGGACTGCTGCACTGCCAGAGGGTCAGTACTGAGGGAGCGCCGTACTGCCAGAGGGTCAGTACTGAGGAAGCGCCGCACTGTCAGAGGGTCAGTACTGAGGGAGTGCCGTACTGTCAGAGGGTCAGTACCGAGGGAGTGCCGCACTGTTGGAGGTTCAGTACTGAGGGAGCGCAGCACTGTCAGAGGGTCAGTACTGAGGGAGTGCCGCACTGTGAGAGGGTCAGTACTGAGGGAGCGGCGCACTGTCAGAGGGTCAGTACTGAGGGAGTGCCGCACTGTCAGATGGTCAGTACTGAGGGAGTGCGGCACTTTCAGAGGGTCAGAACTGAGGGAGTGCCGCACTGTCAGAGGGTCAGTACTGAGGGAGTGCCGCACTGTCAGAGGGTCAGTACTGAGGGAGTGCCGCACTGTCAGAGGGTCAGTACTGAGGGAGTGCCGCACTGTCAGAGGGTCAGTACTGAGGGAGTGCTGATCTGTCAGAGGGTCAGTACTGAGGGAGCACCGCACTGCCAGAGAGTCAGAACTGAGGGAGCACCGCACTGTCAGAGTCAGTACTGAGGGAGTGCTGCACTGTCAGAGGGTCAGTACTGAGGGAGTGCCGCACTGTCAGAGGGTCAGTACTGAGGGGGTTCCGCACTGTCACAGGGTCAGTACTGAGGGAGTGGGGCACTGTCAGAGGGTCAGTACTGAGGGAGTGCTGCACTGTCACAGGGTCAGTACTGAGGGAGTGCCGCACTGTCACAGGGTCAGTACTGAGGGAGTGCCGCACTGTCACAGGGTCAGTACTGAGGGAGGGCCGCACTGTGAGAGGGTCAGTACTGAGGGAGCGGCGCACTGTGAGAGGGTCAGTACTGAGGGAGTGCCGCACTGTGAGAGGGTCAGTACTGAAGGAGTGCTGCACTGTCATGGGGTCAGTATTGAGGGAGTGCCGCACTGTCAGAGGGTCAGTACTGAGGGTGTGCCGCACTGTCAGAGAGTCAGTACTGAGGGAGTGCCGCACTCTCAGAGGGTCAGTACTGGGGGCGTGCTGCACTGTCAGAGGGTCAGTACTGAGGGAGCGCCGCAATGTCAGAGGGTCAGTACTGAGGGAGAGCCGCACTGTCAGAGGGTCAGTACTGAGGGAGTGCCGTACTGTCAGAGGCTCAGTACTGAAGGAGTGCTGTACTGTCATGGGGTCAGTACTGAGGGAGTGCAGCACTGTCAGAGAGTCAGTACTGAGGGAGTGCTGCACTGTCAGAGGGTCAGTACTGAGGGCGTGCTGCACTGTCAGAGGGTCAGTACTGAGGGAGCGCCGCAATGTCAGAGGGTCAGTACTGAGGGAGAGCCGCAATGTCTGAGGGTCAGTACTGAGGGAGACCCGCACTGTCAGAGGGTCAGTACTGAGGGAGTGCCGTACTGTCAGAGGCTCAGTACTGAAGGAGTGCTGCACTGTCATGGGGTCAGTACTGAGGGAGTGCAGCACTGTCAGAGAGTCAGTACTGAGGGAGTGCTGCACTGTCAGAGGGTCAGTACTGAGGGCGTGCTGCACTGTCAGAGGGTCAGTACTGAGGGAGTGCTGCACTGTCAGAGGGTCAGTACTGAGGGCGTGCTGCACTGTCAGAGGGTCCGTACTGAGCGAGCGCCGCAATGTCAGAGGGTCAGTACTGAAGGAGTGCTGCACTGTCAGAGGGTCAGTACTGAGGGAGCGCCGCACTGTCAGAGAGTCAGTACTGAGGGAGTGCCGCACTGTCAGAGGGTCAATACTGAAGGAGTGCTGCACTGTCAAGGGGTCAGTACTGAGGGAGCACCGCACTGCCAGAGGGTCAGTACAGAAGGTGCGCCGCACTGTCAGAGGCTCAGTACTGAGGGAGTGTAGCACTGTCAGAGAGTCAGTACTGAGGGAGTGCCGCACTGTCAGAGGGTCAATACTGAGGGACTGCTGCACTGCCAGAGGGTCAGTACTGAGGGAGCGCCGTACTGCCAGAGGGTCAGTACTGAGGAAGCGCCGCACTGTCAGAGGGTCAGTACTGAGGGAGCGCCGCACTGTAGAGGGTCAGTACTGAGGGAGTGCCGTACTGTCAGAGGGTCAGTACCGAGGGAGTGCCGCACTGTCAGAGGGTCTGTACTGAGGGAGTGCCGCACTGTCAGAGAGTCAGTACTGAGGGAGTGCCGCACTGTCAGAGGGTCAATACTGAAGGAGTGCTGCACTGTCAAGGGGTCAGTACTGAGGGAGCACATCACTGCCAGAGGGTCAGTACAGAAGGTGCGCCGCACTGTCAGAGGCTCAGTACTGAGGGAGTGTAGCACTGTCAGAGGGTCAGTACTGAGGGAGTGCCGCACTGTCAGAGGGTCAATACTGAGGGACTGCTGCACTGCCAGTGGGTCAGTACTGAGGGAGCGCCGTACTGCCAGAGGGTCAGTACTGAGGAAGCGCCGCACTGTCAGAGGGTCAGTACTGAGGGAGCGCCGCACTGTAGAGGGTCAGTACTGAGGGAGTGCCGTACTGTCAGAGGGTCAGTACCGAGGGAGTGCCGCACTGTTGGAGGTTCAGTACTGAGGGAGCGCAGCACTGTCAGAGGGTCAGTACTGAGGGAGTGCCGCACTGTCAGAGGGTCTGTACTGAGGCTGTGCCGCACTGTCAGAGGGTCAGTACTGAGTGAGTGCCGCACTCTCAGAGGGTCAGTACTGGGGGCGTGCTGCACTGTCAGAGGGTCAGTAGTGAGGGAGCGCCGCAATGTCAGAGGGTCAGTACTGAGGGAGACCCGCACTGTCAGAGGGTCAGTACTGAGGGAGTGCCGTACTGTCAGAGGCTCAGTACTGAAGGAGTGCTGCACTGTCATGGGGTCAGTACTGAGGGCGTGCAGCACTGTCAGAGAGTCAGTACTGAGGGAGTGCTGCACTGTCAGAGGGTCAGTACTGAGGGCGTGCTGCACTGTCAGAGGGTCAGTACGGAGGGAGCGCCGCAATGTCAGAGGGTCAGTACTGAGGGAGAGCCGCAATGTCTGAGGGTCAGTACTGAGGGAGACCCGCACTGTCAGAGGGTCAGTACTGAGGGAGTGCCGTACTGTCAGAGGCTCAGTACTGAAGGAGTGCTGCACTGTCATGGGGTCAGTACTGAGGGAGTGCAGCACTGTCAGAGGGTCAGTACTGAGGGAGTGGGGCACTGTCAGAGGGTCAGTACTGAGGGAGTGCTGCACTGTCAGAGGGTCAGTACTGAGGGAGTGCCGCACTGTCTCAGGGTCAGTACTGAGGGAGTGCCGCACTGTCACAGGGTCAGTACTGAGGGAGGGCCGCACTGTGAGAGGGTCAGTACTGAGGGAGCGGCGCACTGTGAGAGGGTCAGTACTGAGGGAGTGCCGCACTGTGAGAGGGTCAGTACTGAGGGAGCGGCGCACTGTCAGAGGGTCAGTACTGAGGGAGTGCCGCACTGTCAGATGGTCAGTACTGAGGGAGTACGGCACTGTCAGAGGGTCAGAACTGAGGGAGTGCTGCACTGTCAGAGGGTCAGTACTGAGGGAGTGCCGCACTGTCAGAGGGTCAGTACTGAGTGAGTGCCGCACTGTCAGAGGGTCAGTACTGAGGGAGTGCCGCACTGTCAGAGGGTCAGTACTGAGGGAGTGCTGATCTGTCAGAGGGTCAGTACTGAAGGAGTGCTGCACTGTCAGAGGGTCAGTACTGAGGGAGCGCCGCACTGTCAGGGGGTCAGTACTGAGGGAGTGCTGATCTGTCAGAGGGTGTGTACTGAAGGAGTGCTGCACTGTCAGAGGGTCAGTACTGAGGGAGCGCCGCACTGTCAGAGAGTCAGTACTGAGGGAGTGCCGCACTGTCAGAGGGTCAGTACTGAAGGAGTGCTGCACAGTCATGGGGTCAGTACTGAGGGAGCACCGCACTGCCAGAGAGTCAGAACTGAGGGAGCACCGCACTGTCAGAGAGTCAGTACTGAGGGAGTGCTGCACTGTCAGAGGGTCAGTACTGAGGGAGTGCCGCACTGTCAGAGGGTCAGTACTGAGGGAGTTCCGCACTGTCACAGGGTCAGTACTGAGGGAGTGGGGCACTGTCAGAGGGTCAGTACTGAGGGAGTGCTGCACTGTCACAGGGTCTGTACTGAGGGAGTGCCGCACTGTCACAGGGTCAGTACTGAGGGAGTGCCGCACTGTCACAGGGTCAGTACTGAGGGAGGGCCGCACTGTGAGAGGGTCAGTACTGAGGGAGCGGCGCACTGTGAGAGGGTCAGTACTGGGGGAGTGCCGCACTGTGAGAGGGTCAGTACTGAAGGAGTGCTGCACTGTCATGGGGTCAGTATTGAGGGAGTGCCGTACTGTCAGAGGCTCAGTACTGAAGGAGTGCTGCACTGTCATGGGGTCAGTACTGAGGGAGTGCAGCACTGTCAGAGAGTCAGTACTGAGGGAGTGCTGCACTGTCAGAGGGTCAGTACTGAGGGCGTGCTGCACTGTCAGAGGGTCAGTAATGAGGGAGCGCCGCAATGTCAGAGGGTCAGTACTGAGGGAGAGCCGCAATGTCTGAGGGTCAGTACTGAGGGAGACCCGCACTGTCAGAGGGTCAGTACTGAAGGAGTGCTGCACTGTCATGGGGTCAGTACTGAGGGAGTGCAGCACTGTCAGAGAGTCAGTACTGAGGGAGTGCTGCACTGTCAGAGGGTCAGTACTGAGGGAGTGCTGCACTGTCAGAGGGTCAGTACTGAGGGCGTGCTGCACTGTCAGAGGGTCCGTACTGAGCGAGCGCCGCAATGTCAGAGGGTCAGTACTGAGGGAGAGCCGCAATGTCTGAGGGTCAGTACTGAGGGTGTGCCGCACTGTCAGAGGGTCAGTACTGAGGGAGTGCCGTACTGTCAGAGGGTCAGTACTGAAGGACCACTGCACGGTCAGAAGGTCAGTACCGAGGGAGTGCCGCAGTCAGAGGGTCTGTACTGAGGGAGTGCTGCACTATCAGAGGGTCAGTACTGAGGGAGTGCCGCACTGTCAGAGGGTCAGTACTGAGGGAGTTCCGCACTGTCACCGGGTCAGTACTGAGGGAGTGGGGCACTGTCACAGGGTCAGTACTGAGGGAGGGCCGCACTGTGAGAGGGTCAGTACTGAGGGAGCGGCGCACTGTCAGAGGGTCAGTACTGAGGGAGTGCCGCACTGTCAGATGGTCAGTACTGAGGGAGTGCGGCACTGTCAGAGGGTCAGAACTGAGGGAGTGCTGCACTGTCAGAGGGTCAGTACTGAGGGAGTGCCGCACTGTCAGAGTGTCAGTACTGAGGGAGTGCCGCACTGTCAGAGGGTCAGTACTGAGGGCGTGCTGCACTGTCAGAGGGTCAGTACTGAGGGAGCGCCGCAATGTCAGAGGGTCAGTACTGAGGGAGAGCCGCAATGTCTGAGGGTCAGTACTGAGGGAGACCCGCACTGTCATGGGGTCAGTACTGAGGGAGTGCAGCACTGTCAGAGAGTCAGTACTGAGGGAGTGCTGCACTGTCAGAGCGTCAGTACTGAGGGCGTGCTGCACTGTCAGAGGGTCAGTACTGAGGGAGTGCTGCACTGTCAGAGGGTCATTACTGAGGGCGTGCTGCACTGTCAGAGGGTCCCTACTGAGCGAGCGCCGCAATGTCAGAGGGTCAGTACTGAGGGAGAGCCGCAATGTCTGAGGGTCAGTACTGAGGGAGACCCGCTCTGTCAGAGTGTCAGTACTGAGGGAGTGCCGCACTGTGAGAGAGTCAGTACTGAGGGAGCGGCGCACTGTCAGAGGGTCAGTAGTGAGGGAGTGCCGCACTGTCAGAGGGTCAGTACTGAGGGAGCGCCGCACTGTCTGAGGGTCAGTACTGAGGGAGCGCTGCACTGTCAGAGGGTCAGTACTGAGGGAGCGCTGCACTGTCAGAGGGTCAGTACTGAAGGAGTGCTGCACTGTCATGGGGTCAGTACTGAGGGAGTGCCGCACTGTCAGAGGGTCAGTACTGAGGGTGTGCCGCACTGTCAGAGGGTCAGTACTGAGGGAGTGCCGTACTGTCAGAGGGTCAGTACTGAAGGACTACTGCACTGTCAGAAGGTCAGTACCGAGGGAGTGCCGCATTGTCAGAGGGTCTGTACTGAGGGAGTGCTGCACTGTCAGAGGGTCAGTACTGAGGGAGTGCCGCACTGTCAGAGTGTCAGTACTGAGGGAGTTCCGCACTGTCACAGGGTCAGTACTGAGGGAGTGGGGCACTGTCAGAGGGTCAGTACTGAGGGAGTGCTGCACTGTCAGAGGGTCAGTACTGAGGGAGTGCCGCACTGTCACAGGGTCAGTACTGAGGGAGTGCCGCACTGTCACAGGGTCAGTACTGAGGGAGGGCCGCACTGTGAGAGGGTCAGTACTGAGGGAGCGGCGCACTGTGAGAGGGTCAGTACTGAGGGAGTGCCGCACTGTGAGAGGGTCAGTACTGAGGGAGCGGCGCACTGTCAGAGGTTCAGTACTGAGGGAGTGCCGCACTGTCAGATGGTCAGTACTGAGGGAGTGCGGCACTGTCAGAGGGTCAGAACTGAGGGAGTGCTGCACTGTCAGAGGGTCAGTACTGAGGGAGTGCCGCACTGTCAGAGGGTCAGTACTGAGGGAGTGCCGCACTGTCAGAGGGTCAGTACTGAGGGAGTGCCGCACTGTCAGAGGGTCAGTACTGAGGGAGTGCTGATCTGTCAGAGGGTCAGTACTGAAGGAGTGCTGCACTGTCAGAGGGTCAGTACTGAGGGAGCGCCGCACTGTCAGGGGGTCAGTACTGAGGGAGTGCTGATCTGTCAGAGGGTCAGTACTGAAGGAGTGCTGCACTGTCAGAGGGTCAGTACTGAGGGAGCGCCGCACTGTCAGAGAGTCAGTACTGAGGGAGTGCCGCACTGTCAGAGGGTCAGTACTGAAGGAGTGCTGCACTGTCATGGGGTCAGTACTGAGGGAGCACCGCACTGCCAGAGAGTCAGAACTGAGGGAGCACCGCACTGTCAGAGAGTCAGTACTGAGGGAGTGCTGCACTGTCAGAGGGTCAGTACCGAGGGAGTGCCGCACTGTTGGAGGTTCAGTACTGAGGGAGCGCAGCACTGTCAGAGGGTCAGTACTGAGGAAGTGCCGCACTGTCAGAGGGTCTGTACTGAGGGAGTGCCGCACTGTCAGAGGGTCTGTACTGAGGGAGTGCCGCACTGTCAGAGAGTCAGTACTGAGGGAGTGCCGCACTGTCAGAGGGTCAATACTGAAGGAGTGCTGCACTGTCAAGGGGTCAGTACTGAGGGAGCACCGCACTGCCAGAGGGTCAGTACAGAAGGTGCGCCGCACTGTCAGAGGCTCAGTACTGAGGGAGTGTAGCACTGTCAGAGGGTCAGTACTGAGGGAGTGCCGCACTGTCAGAGGGTCAATACTGAGGGAGCGCCGTACTGCCAGAGGGTCAGTACTGAGGAAGCGCCGCACTGTCAGAGGGTCAGTACTGAGGGAGCGCCGCACTGTAGATGGTCAGTACTGAGGGAGTGCCGTACTGTCAGAGGGTCAGTACCGAGGGAGTGCCGCACTGTTGGAGGTTCAGTACTGAGGGAGCGCAGCACTGTCAGAGGGTCAGTACTGAGGGAGTGCCGCACTGTCAGAGGGTCTGTACTGAGGCTGTGCCGCACTTTCAGACGGTCAGTACTGAGGGAGTGCCGCACTCTCAGAGGGTCAGTACTGGGGGCGTGCTGCACTGTCAGAGGGTCAGTACTGAGGGAGCGCCGCAATGTCAGAGGGTCAGTACTGAGGGAGAGCCGCAATGTCTGAGGGTCAGTACTGAGGGAGACCCGCACTGTCAGAGGGTCAGTACTGAGGGAGTGCCGTACTGTCAGAGGCTCAGTACTGAAGGAGTGCTGCACTGTCATGGGGTCAGTACTGAGGGAGTGCAGCACTGTCAGAGAGTCAGTACTGAGGGAGTGCTGCACTGTCAGAGGGTCAGTACTGAGGGCGTGCTGCACTGTCAGAGGGTCAGTACTGAGGGAGAGCCGCAATGTCTGAGGGTCAGTACTGAGGGAGACCCGCACTGTCAGAGGGTCAGTACTGAGGGAGTGCCGTACTGTCAGAGGCTCAGTACTGAAGGAGTGCTGCACTGTCATGGGGTCAGTACTGAGGGAGTGCAGCACTGTCAGAGAGTCAGTACTGAGGGAGTGCTGCACTGTCAGAGGGTCAGTACTGAGGGCGTGCTGCACTGTCAGAGGGTCCGTACTGAGCGAGCGCCGCAATGTCAGAGGGTCAGTACTGAGGGAGAGCCGCAATGTCTGAGGGTCAGTACTGAGGGAGACCCGCTCTGTCAGAGTGTCAGTACTGAGGGAGTGCCGCACTGTGAGAGGGTCAGTACTGAGGGAGCGGCGCACTGTCAGAGGGTCAGTACTGAGGGAGTGCCGCACTGTCAGAGGGTCAGTACTGAGGGAGCGCCGCACTGTCTGAGGGTCAGTACTGAGGGAGCGCTGCACTGTCAGAGGGTCAGTACTGAGGGAGCGCTGCACTGTCATGGGGTCAGTACTGAGGGAGTGCCGCACTGTCAGAGGGTCAGTACTGAGGGTGTGCCGCACTGTCAGAGGGTCAGTACTGAGGGAGTGCCGTACTGTCAGAGGGTCAGTACTGAAGGACTACTGCACTGTCAGAAGGTCAGTACCGAGGGAGTGCCGCATTGTCAGAGGGTCTGTACTGAGGGAGTGCTGCACTGTCAGAGGGTCAGTACTGAGGGAGTGCCGCACTGTCAGAGGGTCAGTACTGAGGGAGTTCCGCACTGTCACAGGGTCAGTACTGAGGGAGTGGGGCACTGTCAGAGGGTCAGTACTGAGGGAGTGCTGCACTGTCAGAGGGTCAGTACTGAGGGAGTGCCGCACTGTCACAGGGTCAGTACTGAGGGAGTGCCGCACTGTCACAGGGTCAGTACTGAGGGAGGGCCGCACTGTGAGAGGGTCAGTACTGAGGGAGCGGCGCACTGTGAGAGGGTCAGAACTGAGGGAGTGCCGCACTGTGAGATGGTCAGTACTGAGGGAGCGGCGCACTGTCAGAGAGTCAGTACTGAGGGAGTGCCGCACTGTCAGAGGGTCAGTACTGAAGGAGTGCTGCACTGTCATGGGGTCAGTACTGAGGGAGCACCGCACTGTCAGAGGGTCAGTACTGAGGGAGCACCGCACTGTCAGAGAGTCAGTCCTGAGGGAGTGCTGCACTGTCAGAGCGTCAGTACTGAGGGAGTTCCGCACTGTCACAGGGTCAGTACTGAGGGAGTGGGGCACTGTCACAGGCCAGTACTGAGGGAGTGCTGCACTGTCACAGGTTCAGTACTGAGGGAGCGGCGCACTGTGAGAGGGTCAGTACTGAGGGAGTGCCGCACTGTGAGAGGGTCAGTACTGAGGGAGCGGCGCACTGTGAGAGGGTCAGTACTGAGGGAGTGCCGCACTGTCAGATGGTCAGTACTGAGGGAGTGCTGCACTGTCAGAGGGTCAGTACTGAGGGAGTGCCGCACTGTCAGAGGGTCAGTACTGAGGAAGCACCGCACTGTCAGTGGGTCAGTAATGAGGGAGCGCCGCACTGTCAGGGGGTCAGTACTGAGGGAGTGCTGATCTGTCAGAGGGTCAGTACTGAAGGAGTGCTGCACTGTCAGAGGGTCAGTACTGAGGGAGCGCCGCACTGTCAGAGAGTCAGTACTGAGGGAGTGCCGCACTGTCAGAGGGTCAGTACTGAAGGAGTGCCGCACTGTCATGGGGTCAGTACTGAGGGAGCACCGCACTGCCAGAGAGTCAGAACTGAGGGAGCACCGCACTGTCAGAGAGTCAGTACTGAGGGTGTGCTGCACTGTCAGAGGGTCAGTACTGAGGGAGTGCCGCACTGTTCGAGGATCAGTACTGAGGGAGCGCCACACTGTCGGAGAGTCAGTACTGAGGGAGTGCCGCACTGTCAGAGAGTCAGTACTGAGGGAGTGCCGCACTGTCAGACGGTCAGTACTGAAGGAGTGCTGCACTGTCAGAGGGTCAGTACTGAGGGAGCGCCGCACTGTCAGAGAGTCAGTACTGAGGGAGTGCCGCACTGTCAGAGGGTCAATACTGAAGGAGTGCTGCACTGTCAAGGGGTCAGTACTGAGGGAGCACCGCACTGCCAGAGGGTCAGTACAGAAGGTGCGCCGCACTGTCAGAGGCTCAGTACTGAGGGAGTGTAGCACTGTCAGAGGGTCAGTACTGAGGGAGTGCGGCACTGTCAGAGGATCAATACTGAGGGACTGCTGCACTGCCAGAGGGTCAGTACTGAGGGCGTGCTGCACTGTCAGAGGGTCAGTACTGAGGGAGTGCCGCACTGTCAGAGGGTCAGTACTGAGGGAGTGCCGCACTGTCAGAGGGTCAGTACTGAGCGAGTGCTGCACTGTCAGAGGCTCAGTACTGAAGGAGTGCTGCACTGTCATGGGGTCAGTACTGAGGGAGTGCAGCACTGTCAGAGAGTCAGTACTGAGGGAGTGCTGCACTGTCAGAGGGTCAGTACTGAGGGCGTGCTGCACTGTCAGAGGGTCAGTACTGAGGGAGCGCCGCAATGTCAGAGGGTCAGTACTGAGGGAGAGCCGCAATGTCTGAGGGTCAGTACTGAGGGAGACCCGCACTGTCAGAGGGTCAGTACTGAGGGAGTGCCGTACTGTCAGAGGCTCAGTACTGAAGGAGTGCTGCACTGTCATGGGGTCAGTACTGAGGGAGTGCAGCACTGTCAGAGAGTCAGTACTGAGGGAGTGCTGCACTGTCAGAGGGTCAGTACTGAGGGCGTGCTGCACTGTCAGAGGGTCAGTACTGAGGGAGTGCTGTACTGTCAGAGGGTCATTACTGAGGGCGTGCTGCACTGTCAGAGGGTCCCTACTGAGCGAGCGCCGCAATGTCAGAGGGTCAGTACTGAGGGAGAGCCGCAATGTCTGAGGGTCAGTACTGAGGGAGACCCGCTCTGTCAGAGTGTCAGTACTGAGGGAGTGCCGCACTGTCAGAGGGTCAGTACTGAGGGAGCGGCGCACTGTCAGAGGGTCAGTACTGAGGGAGTGCCGCACTGTTAGAGGGTCAGTACTGAGGGAGCGCCGCACTGTCTGAGGGTCAGTACTGAGGGAGCGCTGCACTGTCAGAGGGTCAGTACTGAGGGAGCGCTGCACTGTCAGAGGGTCAGTACTGAAGGAGTGCTGCACTGTCATGGGGTCAGTACTGAGGGAGTGCCGCACTGTCAGAGGGTCAGTACTGAGGGTGTGCCGCACTGTCAGAGGGTCAGTACTGAGGGAGTGCCGTACTGTCAGAGGGTCAGTACTGAAGGACTACTGCACTGTCAGAAGGTCAGTACCGAGGGAGTGCCGCATTGTCAGAGGATCTGTACTGAGGGAGTGCTGCACTGTCAGAGGGTCAGTACTGAGGGAGTGCCGCACTGTCAGAGGGTCAGTACTGAGGGAGTTCCGCACTGTCACAGGGTCAGTACTAAGGGAGTGGGGCACTGTCAGAGGGTCAGTACTGAGGGAGTGCTGCACTGTCAGAGGGTCAGTACTGAGGGAGTGCCGCACTGTCACAGGGTCAGTACTGAGGGAGTGCCGCACTGTCACAGGGTCAGTACTGAGGGAGGGCCGCACTGTGAGAGGGTCAGTACTGAGGGAGCGGCGCACTGTGAGAGGGTCAGTACTGAGGGAGTGCCGCACTGTGAGAGGGTCAGTACTGAGGGAGCGGCGCACTGTCAGAGGTTCAGTACTGAGGGAGTGCGGCACTGTCAGAGGGTCAGAACTGAGGGAGTGCTGCACTGTCAGAGGGTCAGTACTGAGGGAGTGCCGCACTGTCAGAGGGTCAATACTGAGGGACTGCTGCACTGCCAGAGGGTCAGTACTGAGGGAGCGCCGTACTGCCAGAGGGTCAGTACTGAGGAAGCGCCGCACTGTCAGAGGGTCAGTACTGAGGGAGTGCAGCACTGTCAGAGAGTCAGTACTGAGGGAGTGCTGCACTGTCAGAGGGTCAGTACTGAGGGCGTGCTGCACTGTCAGAGGGTCAGTACTGAGGGAGCGCCGCAATGTCATAGGGTCAGTACTGAGGGAGAGCCGCAATGTCTGAGGGTCAGTACTGAGGGAGACCCGCACTGTCAGAGGGTCAGTACTGAGGGAGTGCCGTACTGTCAGAGGCTCAGTACTGAAGGAGTGCTGCACTGTCATGGGGTCAGTACTGAGGGAGTGCAGCACTGTCAGAGAGTCAGTACTGAGGGAGTGCTGCACTGTCAGAGGGTCAGTACTGAGGGTGTGCTGCACTGTCAGAGGGTCCGTCCTGAGCGAGCGCCGCAATGTCAGAGGGTCAGTACTGAGGGAGAGCCGCAATGTCTGAGGGTCAGTACTGAGGGAGACCCGCTCTGTCAGAGTGTCAGTACTGAGGGAGTGCCGCACTGTGAGAGGGACAGTACTGAGGGAGCGGCGCACTGTCAGAGGGTCAGTACTGAGGGAGTGCCGCACTGTCAGAGGGTCAGTACTGAGGGAGCGCCGCACTGTCTGAGGGTCAGTACTGAGGGAGCGCTGCACTGTCAGAGGGTCAGTACTGAGGGAGCGCTGCACTGTCATGGGGTCAGTACTGAGGGAGTGCCGCACTGTCAGAGGGTCAGTACTGAGGGTGTGCCGCACTGTCAGAGGGTCAGTACTGAGGGAGTGCCGTACTGTCAGAGGGTCAGTACTGAAGGACTACTGCACTGTCAGAAGGTCAGTACCGAGGGAGTGCCGCATTGTCAGAGGGTCTGTACTGAGGGAGTGCTGCACTGTCAGAGGGTCAGTACTGAGGGAGTGCCGCACTGTCAGAGGGTCAGTACTGAGGGAGTTCCGCACTGTCACAGGGTCAGTACTGAGGGAGTGGGGCACTGTCAGAGGGTCAGTACTGAGGGAGTGCTGCACTGTCAGAGGGTCAGTACTGAGGGAGTGCCGCACTGTCACAGGGTCAGTACTGAGGGAGTGCCGCACTGTCACAGGGTCAGTACTGAGGGAGGGCCGCACTGTCAGAGGGTCTGTACTGAGGCTGTGCCGCACTGTCAGAGGCTCAGTACTGAAGGAGTGCTGCACTGTCATGGGGTCAGTACTGAGGGAGTGCAGCACTGTCAGAGAGTCAGTACTGAGGGAGTGCTGCACTGTCAGAGGGTCAGTACTGAGGGCGTGCTGCACTGTCAGAGGGTCAGTACTGAGGGAGCGCCGCAATGTCAGAGGGTCAGTACTGAGGGAGAGCCGCAATGTCTGAGGGTCAGTACTGAGGGAGACCCGCACTGTCAGAGGGTCAGTACTGAGGGAGTGCCGTACTGTCAGAGGCTCAGTACTGAAGGAGTGCTGCACTGTCATGGGGTCAGTACTGAGGGAGTGCAGCACTGTCAGAGAGTCAGTACTGAGGGAGTGCTGCACTGTCAGAGGGTCAGTACTGAGGGCGTGCTGCACTGTCAGAGGGTCCGTACTGAGCGAGCGCCGCAATGTCAGAGGGTCAGTACTGAGGGAGAGCCGCAATGTCTGAGGGTCAGTACTGAGGGAGACCCGCTCTGTCAGAGTGTCAGTACTGAGGGAGTGCCGCACTGTGAGAGGGACAGTACTGAGGGAGCGGCGCACTGTCAGAGGGTCAGTACTGAGGGAGTGCCGCACTGTCAGAGGGTCAGTACTGAGGGAGCGCCGCACTGTCTGAGGGTCAGTACTGAGGGAGCGCTGCACTGTCAGAGGGTCAGTACTGAGGGAGCGCTGCACTGTCATGGGGTCAGTACTGAGGGAGTGCCGCACTGTCAGAGGGTCAGTACTGAGGGTGTGCCGCACTGTCAGAGGGTCAGTACTGAGGGAGTGCCGTACTGTCAGAGGGTCAGTACTGAAGGACTACTGCACTGTCAGAAGGTCAGTACCGAGGGAGTGCCGCATTGTCAGAGGGTCTGTACTGAGGGAGTGCTGCACTGTCAGAGGGTCAGTACTGAGGGAGTGCCGCACTGTCAGAGGGTCAGTACTGAGGGAGTTCCGCACTGTCACAGGGTCAGTACTGAGGGAGTGGGGCACTGTCAGAGGGTCAGTACTGAGGGAGTGCTGCACTGTCAGAGGGTCAGTACTGAGGGAGTGCCGCACTGTCACAGGGTCAGTACTGAGGGAGTGCCGCACTGTCACAGGGTCAGTACTGAGGGAGGGCCGCACTGTGAGAGGGTCAGTACTGAGGGAGCGGCGCACTGTGAGAGGGTCAGTACTGAGGGAGTGCCGCACTGTGAGATGGTCAGTACTGAGGGAGCGGCGCACTGTCAGAGAGTCAGTACTGAGGGAGTGCCGCACTGTCAGAGAGTCAGTACTGAGGGAGTGCTGCACTGTCATGGGGTCAGTACTGAGGGAGCACCGCACTGTCAGAGAGTCAGTACTGAGGGAGTGCTGCACTGTCAGAGGGTCAGTACTGAGGGAGTTCCGCACTGTCACAGGGTCAGTACTGAGGGAGTGGGGCACTGTCAGAGGGTCAGTACTGAGGGAGTGCCGCACTGTCACAGGGTCAGTACTGAGGGAGTGCCGCACTGTGAGAGGGTCAGTACTGAGGGAGCGGCGCACTGTCAGAGGGTCAGTACTGAGGGAGTGCCGCACTGTCAGATGGTCAGTACTGAGGGAGTGCGGCACTGTCAGAGGGTCAGAACTGAGGGAGTGCTGCACTGTCAGAGGGTCAGTACTGAGGGAGTGCCGCACTGTCAGAGGGTCAGTACTGAGGGAGTGCCGCACTGTCAGAGGGTCAGTACTGAGGGAGTGCCGCACTGTCAGAGGGTCAGTACTGAGGGAGTGCTGATCTGTCAGAGGGTCAGTACTGAAGCAGTGCTGCACTGTCAGAGGGTCAGTACTGAGGGAGCGCCGCACTGTCAGGGGGTCAGTACTGAGGGAGTGCTGATCTGTCAGAGGGTCAGTACTGAAGGAGTGCTGCACTGTCAGAGGGTCAGTACTGAGGGAGCGCCGCACTGTCAGAGAGTCAGTACTGAGGGAGTGCCGCACTGTCAGAGGGTCAGTACTGAAGGAGTGCTGCACTGTCATGGGGTCAGTACTGAGGGAGCACCGCACTGCCAGAGAGTCAGAACTGAGGGAGCACCGCACTGTCAGAGAGTCAGTACTGAGGGAGTGCTGCACTGTCAGAGGGTCAGTACTGAGGGAGTGCCGCACTGTTCGAGGATCAGTACTGAGGGAGCGCCACACTGTCGGAGAGTCAGTACTGAGGGAGTGCCGCACTGTCAGAGAGTCAGTACTGAGGGAGTGCCGCACTGTCAGACGGTCAGTACTGAAGGAGTGCTGCACTGTCAGAGGGTCAGTACTGAGGGAGCGCCGCACTGTCAGAGAGTCAGTACTGAGGGAGTGCCGCACTGTCAGAGGGTCAATACTGAAGGAGTGCTGCACTGTCAAGGGGTCAGTACTGAGGGAGCACCGCACTGCCAGAGGGTCAGTACAGAAGGTGCGCCGCACTGTCAGAGGCTCAGTACTGAGGGAGTGTAGCACTGTCAGAGGGTCAGTACTGAGGGAGTGCGGCACTGTCAGAGGGTCAATACTGAGGGACTGCTGCACTGCCAGAGGGTCAGTACTGAGGGAGCGCCGTACTGCCAGAGGGTCAGTACTGAGGAAGCGCCGCACTGTCAGAGGGTCAGTACTGAGGGAGCGCCGCACTGTAGAGGGTCAGTACTGAGGGAGTGCCGTACTGTCAGAGGGTCAGTACCGAGGGAGTGCCGCACTGTTGGAGGTTCAGTACTGAGGGAGCGCAGCACTGTCAGAGGGTCAGTACTGAGGGAGACCCGCTCTGTCAGAGTGTCAGTACTGAGGGAGTGCCGCACTGTGAGAGTGTCAGTACTGAGGGAGCGGCGCACTGTCAGAGGGTCAGTACTGAGGGAGTGCCGCACTGTCAGAGGGTCAGTACTGAGGGAGCGCCGCACTGTCTGAGGGTCAGTACTGAGGGAGCGCTGCACTGTCAGAGGGTCAGTACTGAGGGAGCGCTGCACTGTCATGGGGTCAGTACTGAGGGAGTGCCGCACTGTCAGAGGGTCAGTACTGAGGGTGTGCCGCACTGTCAGAGGGTCAGTACTGAGGGAGTGCCGTACTGTCAGAGGGTCAGTACTGAAGGACTACTGCACTGTCAGAAGGTCAGTACCGAGGGAGTGCCGCATTGTCAGAGGGTCTGTACTGAGGGAGTGCTGCACTGTCAGAGGGTCAGTACTGAGGGAGTGCCGCACTGTCAGAGGGTCAGTACTGAGGGAGTTCCGCACTGTCACAGGGTCAGTACTGAGGGAGTGGGGCACTGTCAGAGGGTCAGTACTGAGGGAGTGCTGCACTGTCAGAGGGTCAGTACTGAGGGAGTGCCGCACTGTCACAGGGTCAGTACTGAGGGAGTGCCGCACTGTCACAGGGTCAGTACTGAGGGAGGGCCGCACTGTGAGAGGGTCAGTACTGATGGAGCGGCGCACTGTGAGAGGGTCAGTACTGAGGGAGTGCCGCACTGTGAGAGGGTCAGTACTGAGGGAGCGGCGCACTGTCAGAGAGTCAGTACTGAGGGAGTGCCGCACTGTCAGAGGGTCAGTACTGAAGGAGTGCTGCACTGTCATGGGGTCAGTACTGAGGGAGCACCGCACTGCCAGAGAGTCAGAACTGAGGAAGCACCGCACTGTCAGAGAGTCAGTACTGAGGGAGTGCTGCACTGTCAGAGTGTCAGTACTGAGGGAGTTCCGCACTGTCACAGGGTCAGTACTGAGGGAGTGGGGCACTGTCAGAGGGTCAGTACTGAGGGAGTGCCGCACTGTCACAGGGTCAGTACTGAGGGAGCGGCGCACTGTGAGAGGGTCAGTACTGAGGGAGTGCCGCACTGTGAGAGGGTCAGTGCTGAGGGAGCGGCGCACTGTCAGAGGGTCAGTACTGAGGGAGCGGCGCACTGTCAGAGGGTCAGTACTGAGGGAGTGCCGCACTGTCAGATGGTCAGTACTGAGGGAGTGCCGCACTGTCAGAGGGTCAGTACTGAGGGAGTGCCGCACTGTCAGATGGTCAGTACTGAGGGAGTGCGGCACTGTCAGAGGGTCAGAACTGAGGGAGTGCTGCACTGTCAGAGGGTCAGTACTGAGGGAGTGCCGCACTGTCAGAGGGTCAGTACTGAGGGAGTGCCGCACTGTCAGAGGGTCAGTACTGAGGGAGTGCCGCACTGTCAGAGGGTCAGTACTGAGGGAGTGCTGATCTGTCAGAGGGTCAGTACTGAAGGAGTGCTGCACTGTCAGAGGGTCAGTACTGAGGGAGCGCCGCACTGTCAGGGGGTCAGTACTGAGGGAGTGCTGATCTGTCAGAGGGTCAGTACTGAAGGAGTGCTGCACTGTCAGAGGGTCAGTACTGAGGGAGCGCCGCACTGTCAGAGAGTCAGTACTGAGGGAGTGCCGCACTGTCAGAGGGTCAGTACTGAAGGAGTGCTGCACTGTCATGGGGTCAGTACTGAGGGAGCACCGCACTGCCAGAGAGTCAGAACTGAGGGAGCACCGCACTGTCAGAGAGTCAGTACTGAGGGAGTGCTGCACTGTCAGAGGGTCAGTACTGAGGGAGTGCCGCACTGTTCGAGGATCAGTACTGAGGGAGCGCCACACTGTCGGAGAGTCAGTACTGAGGGAGTGCCGCACTGTCAGAGAGTCAGTACTGAGGGAGTGCCGCACTGTCAGACGGTCAGTACTGAAGGAGTGCTGCACTGTCAGAGGGTCAGTACTGAGGGAGCGCCGCACTGTCAGAGAGTCAGTACTGAGGGAGTGCCGCACTGTCAGAGGGTCAATACTGAAGGAGTGCTGCACTGTCAAGGGGTCAGTACTGAGGGAGCACCGCACTGCCAGAGGGTCAGTACAGAAGGTGCGCCGCACTGTCAGAGGCTCAGTACTGAGGGAGTGTAGCACTGTCAGAGGGTCAGTACTGAGGGAGTGCGGCACTGTCAGAGGGTCAATACTGAGGGACTGCTGCACTGCCAGAGGGTCAGTACTGAGGGAGCGCCGTACTGCCAGAGGGTCAGTACTGAGGAAGCGCCGCACTGTCAGAGGGTCAGTACTGAGGGAGCGCCGCACTGTAGAGGGTCAGTACTGAGGGAGTGCCGTACTGTCAGAGGGTCAGTACCGAGGGAGTGCAGCACTGTTGGAGGTTCAGTACTGAGGGAGCGCAGCACTGTCAGAGGGTCAGTACTGAGGGAGTGCCGCACTGTCAGAGGGTCTGTACTGAGGGAGTGCCGCACTG
This sequence comes from Scyliorhinus torazame, assembly GCF_047496885.1. Taxonomy (NCBI): domain Eukaryota; kingdom Metazoa; phylum Chordata; class Chondrichthyes; order Carcharhiniformes; family Scyliorhinidae; genus Scyliorhinus; species Scyliorhinus torazame. The sequence goes on from NC_092711.1 coordinate 13,138,268, forward strand.
TCAGAGGGTCTGTACTGAGGGAGTGCCGCACTGTCAGAGAGTCAGTACTGAGGGAGTGCCGCACTGTCAGAGGGTCAATACTGAAGGAGTGCTGCACTGTCAAGGGGTCAGTACTGAGGGAGCACCGCACTGCCAGAGGGTCAGTACAGAAGGTGCGCCGCACTGTCAGAGGCTCAGTACTGAGGGAGTGTAGCACTGTCAGAGGGTCAGTACTGAGGGAGTGCCGCACTGTCAGAGGGTCAATACTGAGGGACTGCTGCACTGCCAGAGGGTCAGTACTGAGGGAGCGCCGTACTGCCAGAGGGTCAGTACTGAGGAAGCGCCGCACTGTCAGAGGGTCAGTACTGAGGGAGCGCCGCACTGTACAGGGTCAGTACTGAGGGAGTGCCGTACTGTCAGAGGGTCAGTACCGAGGGAGTGCCGCACTGTTGGAGGTTCAGTACTGAGGGAGTGCCGCACTGTCAGAGGGTCTGTACTGAGGGAGTGCCGCACTGTCAGAGGGTCTGTACTGAGGGACTGCCGCACTGTCAGAGGGTCTGTACTGAGGGAGTGCCGCACTGTCAGAATGTCAGTACTGAGGGAGTGCTGCACTGTCAGAGGGTCAGTACTGAGGGAGTGTAGCACTGTCAGAGGGTCAGTACTGAGGGAGTGCCGCACTGTCAGAGGGTCAATACTGAGGGAGCGCCGTACTGCCAGAGGGTCAGTACTGAGGAAGCGCCGCACTGTCAGAGGGTCAGTACTGAGGGAGCGCCGCACTGTAGATGGTCAGTACTGAGGGAGTGCCGTACTGTCAGAGGGTCAGTACCGAGGGAGTGCCGCACTGTTGGAGGTTCAGTACTGAGGGAGCGCAGCACTGTCAGAGGGTCAGTACTGAGGGAGTGCCGCACTGTCAGAGGGTCTGTACTGAGGCTGTGCCGCACTTTCAGACGGTCAGTACTGAGGGAGTGCCGCACTCTCAGAGGGTCAGTACTGGGGGCGTGCTGCACTGTCAGAGGGTCAGTACTGAGAGAGCGCCGCAATGTCAGAGGGTCAGTACTGAGGGAGAGCCGCAATGTCTGAGGGTCAGTACTGAGGGAGACCCGCACTGTCAGAGGGTCAGTACTGAGGGAGTGCCGTACTGTCAGAGGCTCAGTACTGAAGGAGTGCTGCACTGTCATGGGGTCAGTACTGAGGGAGTGCAGCACTGTCAGAGAGTCAGTACTGAGGGAGTGCTGCACTGTCAGAGGGTCAGTACTGAGGGCGTGCTGCACTGTCAGAGGGTCAGTACTGAGGGAGAGCCGCAATGTCTGAGGGTCAGTACTGAGGGAGACCCGCACTGTCAGAGGGTCAGTACTGAGGGAGTGCCGTACTGTCAGAGGCTCAGTACTGAAGGAGTGCTGCACTGTCATGGGGTCAGTACTGAGGGAGTGCAGCACTGTCAGAGAGTCAGTACTGAGGGAGTGCTGCACTGTCAGAGGGTCAGTACTGAGGGCGTGCTGCACTGTCAGAGGGTCCGTACTGAGCGAGCGCCGCAATGTCAGAGGGTCAGTACTGAGGGAGAGCCGCAATGTCTGAGGGTCAGTACTGAGGGAGACCCGCTCTGTCAGAGTGTCAGTACTGAGGGAGTGCCGCACTGTGAGAGGGTCAGTACTGAGGGAGCGGCGCACTGTCAGAGGGTCAGTACTGAGGGAGTGCCGCACTGTCAGAGGGTCAGTACTGAGGGAGCGCCGCACTGTCTGAGGGTCAGTACTGAGGGAGCGCTGCACTGTCAGAGGGTCAGTACTGAGGGAGCGCTGCACTGTCATGGGGTCAGTACTGAGGGAGTGCCGCACTGTCAGAGGGTCAGTACTGAGGGTGTGCCGCACTGTCAGAGGGTCAGTACTGAGGGAGTGCCGTACTGTCAGAGGGTCAGTACTGAAGGACTACTGCACTGTCAGAAGGTCAGTACCGAGGGAGTGCCGCATTGTCAGAGGGTCTGTACTGAGGGAGTGCTGCACTGTCAGAGGGTCAGTACTGAGGGAGTGCCGCACTGTCAGAGGGTCAGTACTGAGGGAGTTCCGCACTGTCACAGGGTCAGTACTGAGGGAGTGGGGCACTGTCAGAGGGTCAGTACTGAGGGAGTGCTGCACTGTCAGAGGGTCAGTACTGAGGGAGTGCCGCACTGTCACAGGGTCAGTACTGAGGGAGTGCCGCACTGTCACAGGGTCAGTACTGAGGGAGGGCCGCACTGTGAGAGGGTCAGTACTGAGGGAGCGGCGCACTGTGAGAGGGTCAGAACTGAGGGAGTGCCGCACTGTGAGATGGTCAGTACTGAGGGAGCGGCGCACTGTCAGAGAGTCAGTACTGAGGGAGTGCCGCACTGTCAGAGGGTCAGTACTGAAGGAGTGCTGCACTGTCATGGGGTCAGTACTGAGGGAGCACCGCACTGTCAGAGGGTCAGTACTGAGGGAGCACCGCACTGTCAGAGAGTCAGTCCTGAGGGAGTGCTGCACTGTCAGAGCGTCAGTACTGAGGGAGTTCCGCACTGTCACAGGGTCAGTACTGAGGGAGTGGGGCACTGTCACAGGCCAGTACTGAGGGAGTGCTGCACTGTCACAGGTTCAGTACTGAGGGAGCGGCGCACTGTGAGAGGGTCAGTACTGAGGGAGTGCCGCACTGTGAGAGGGTCAGTACTGAGGGAGCGGCGCACTGTGAGAGGGTCAGTACTGAGGGAGTGCCGCACTGTCAGATGGTCAGTACTGAGGGAGTGCTGCACTGTCAGAGGGTCAGTACTGAGGGAGTGCCGCACTGTCAGAGGGTCAGTACTGAGGAAGCACCGCACTGTCAGTGGGTCAGTAATGAGGGAGCGCCGCACTGTCAGGGGGTCAGTACTGAGGGAGTGCTGATCTGTCAGAGGGTCAGTACTGAAGGAGTGCTGCACTGTCAGAGGGTCAGTACTGAGGGAGCGCCGCACTGTCAGAGAGTCAGTACTGAGGGAGTGCCGCACTGTCAGAGGGTCAGTACTGAAGGAGTGCCGCACTGTCATGGGGTCAGTACTGAGGGAGCACCGCACTGCCAGAGAGTCAGAACTGAGGGAGCACCGCACTGTCAGAGAGTCAGTACTGAGGGTGTGCTGCACTGTCAGAGGGTCAGTACTGAGGGAGTGCCGCACTGTTCGAGGATCAGTACTGAGGGAGCGCCACACTGTCGGAGAGTCAGTACTGAGGGAGTGCCGCACTGTCAGAGAGTCAGTACTGAGGGAGTGCCGCACTGTCAGACGGTCAGTACTGAAGGAGTGCTGCACTGTCAGAGGGTCAGTACTGAGGGAGCGCCGCACTGTCAGAGAGTCAGTACTGAGGGAGTGCCGCACTGTCAGAGGGTCAATACTGAAGGAGTGCTGCACTGTCAAGGGGTCAGTACTGAGGGAGCACCGCACTGCCAGAGGGTCAGTACAGAAGGTGCGCCGCACTGTCAGAGGCTCAGTACTGAGGGAGTGTAGCACTGTCAGAGGGTCAGTACTGAGGGAGTGCGGCACTGTCAGAGGATCAATACTGAGGGACTGCTGCACTGCCAGAGGGTCAGTACTGAGGGCGTGCTGCACTGTCAGAGGGTCAGTACTGAGGGAGTGCCGCACTGTCAGAGGGTCAGTACTGAGGGAGTGCCGCACTGTCAGAGGGTCAGTACTGAGCGAGTGCTGCACTGTCAGAGGCTCAGTACTGAAGGAGTGCTGCACTGTCATGGGGTCAGTACTGAGGGAGTGCAGCACTGTCAGAGAGTCAGTACTGAGGGAGTGCTGCACTGTCAGAGGGTCAGTACTGAGGGCGTGCTGCACTGTCAGAGGGTCAGTACTGAGGGAGCGCCGCAATGTCAGAGGGTCAGTACTGAGGGAGAGCCGCAATGTCTGAGGGTCAGTACTGAGGGAGACCCGCACTGTCAGAGGGTCAGTACTGAGGGAGTGCCGTACTGTCAGAGGCTCAGTACTGAAGGAGTGCTGCACTGTCATGGGGTCAGTACTGAGGGAGTGCAGCACTGTCAGAGAGTCAGTACTGAGGGAGTGCTGCACTGTCAGAGGGTCAGTACTGAGGGCGTGCTGCACTGTCAGAGGGTCAGTACTGAGGGAGTGCTGTACTGTCAGAGGGTCATTACTGAGGGCGTGCTGCACTGTCAGAGGGTCCCTACTGAGCGAGCGCCGCAATGTCAGAGGGTCAGTACTGAGGGAGAGCCGCAATGTCTGAGGGTCAGTACTGAGGGAGACCCGCTCTGTCAGAGTGTCAGTACTGAGGGAGTGCCGCACTGTCAGAGGGTCAGTACTGAGGGAGCGGCGCACTGTCAGAGGGTCAGTACTGAGGGAGTGCCGCACTGTTAGAGGGTCAGTACTGAGGGAGCGCCGCACTGTCTGAGGGTCAGTACTGAGGGAGCGCTGCACTGTCAGAGGGTCAGTACTGAGGGAGCGCTGCACTGTCAGAGGGTCAGTACTGAAGGAGTGCTGCACTGTCATGGGGTCAGTACTGAGGGAGTGCCGCACTGTCAGAGGGTCAGTACTGAGGGTGTGCCGCACTGTCAGAGGGTCAGTACTGAGGGAGTGCCGTACTGTCAGAGGGTCAGTACTGAAGGACTACTGCACTGTCAGAAGGTCAGTACCGAGGGAGTGCCGCATTGTCAGAGGATCTGTACTGAGGGAGTGCTGCACTGTCAGAGGGTCAGTACTGAGGGAGTGCCGCACTGTCAGAGGGTCAGTACTGAGGGAGTTCCGCACTGTCACAGGGTCAGTACTAAGGGAGTGGGGCACTGTCAGAGGGTCAGTACTGAGGGAGTGCTGCACTGTCAGAGGGTCAGTACTGAGGGAGTGCCGCACTGTCACAGGGTCAGTACTGAGGGAGTGCCGCACTGTCACAGGGTCAGTACTGAGGGAGGGCCGCACTGTGAGAGGGTCAGTACTGAGGGAGCGGCGCACTGTGAGAGGGTCAGTACTGAGGGAGTGCCGCACTGTGAGAGGGTCAGTACTGAGGGAGCGGCGCACTGTCAGAGGTTCAGTACTGAGGGAGTGCGGCACTGTCAGAGGGTCAGAACTGAGGGAGTGCTGCACTGTCAGAGGGTCAGTACTGAGGGAGTGCCGCACTGTCAGAGGGTCAATACTGAGGGACTGCTGCACTGCCAGAGGGTCAGTACTGAGGGAGCGCCGTACTGCCAGAGGGTCAGTACTGAGGAAGCGCCGCACTGTCAGAGGGTCAGTACTGAGGGAGTGCAGCACTGTCAGAGAGTCAGTACTGAGGGAGTGCTGCACTGTCAGAGGGTCAGTACTGAGGGCGTGCTGCACTGTCAGAGGGTCAGTACTGAGGGAGCGCCGCAATGTCATAGGGTCAGTACTGAGGGAGAGCCGCAATGTCTGAGGGTCAGTACTGAGGGAGACCCGCACTGTCAGAGGGTCAGTACTGAGGGAGTGCCGTACTGTCAGAGGCTCAGTACTGAAGGAGTGCTGCACTGTCATGGGGTCAGTACTGAGGGAGTGCAGCACTGTCAGAGAGTCAGTACTGAGGGAGTGCTGCACTGTCAGAGGGTCAGTACTGAGGGTGTGCTGCACTGTCAGAGGGTCCGTCCTGAGCGAGCGCCGCAATGTCAGAGGGTCAGTACTGAGGGAGAGCCGCAATGTCTGAGGGTCAGTACTGAGGGAGACCCGCTCTGTCAGAGTGTCAGTACTGAGGGAGTGCCGCACTGTGAGAGGGACAGTACTGAGGGAGCGGCGCACTGTCAGAGGGTCAGTACTGAGGGAGTGCCGCACTGTCAGAGGGTCAGTACTGAGGGAGCGCCGCACTGTCTGAGGGTCAGTACTGAGGGAGCGCTGCACTGTCAGAGGGTCAGTACTGAGGGAGCGCTGCACTGTCATGGGGTCAGTACTGAGGGAGTGCCGCACTGTCAGAGGGTCAGTACTGAGGGTGTGCCGCACTGTCAGAGGGTCAGTACTGAGGGAGTGCCGTACTGTCAGAGGGTCAGTACTGAAGGACTACTGCACTGTCAGAAGGTCAGTACCGAGGGAGTGCCGCATTGTCAGAGGGTCTGTACTGAGGGAGTGCTGCACTGTCAGAGGGTCAGTACTGAGGGAGTGCCGCACTGTCAGAGGGTCAGTACTGAGGGAGTTCCGCACTGTCACAGGGTCAGTACTGAGGGAGTGGGGCACTGTCAGAGGGTCAGTACTGAGGGAGTGCTGCACTGTCAGAGGGTCAGTACTGAGGGAGTGCCGCACTGTCACAGGGTCAGTACTGAGGGAGTGCCGCACTGTCACAGGGTCAGTACTGAGGGAGGGCCGCACTGTCAGAGGGTCTGTACTGAGGCTGTGCCGCACTGTCAGAGGCTCAGTACTGAAGGAGTGCTGCACTGTCATGGGGTCAGTACTGAGGGAGTGCAGCACTGTCAGAGAGTCAGTACTGAGGGAGTGCTGCACTGTCAGAGGGTCAGTACTGAGGGCGTGCTGCACTGTCAGAGGGTCAGTACTGAGGGAGCGCCGCAATGTCAGAGGGTCAGTACTGAGGGAGAGCCGCAATGTCTGAGGGTCAGTACTGAGGGAGACCCGCACTGTCAGAGGGTCAGTACTGAGGGAGTGCCGTACTGTCAGAGGCTCAGTACTGAAGGAGTGCTGCACTGTCATGGGGTCAGTACTGAGGGAGTGCAGCACTGTCAGAGAGTCAGTACTGAGGGAGTGCTGCACTGTCAGAGGGTCAGTACTGAGGGCGTGCTGCACTGTCAGAGGGTCCGTACTGAGCGAGCGCCGCAATGTCAGAGGGTCAGTACTGAGGGAGAGCCGCAATGTCTGAGGGTCAGTACTGAGGGAGACCCGCTCTGTCAGAGTGTCAGTACTGAGGGAGTGCCGCACTGTGAGAGGGACAGTACTGAGGGAGCGGCGCACTGTCAGAGGGTCAGTACTGAGGGAGTGCCGCACTGTCAGAGGGTCAGTACTGAGGGAGCGCCGCACTGTCTGAGGGTCAGTACTGAGGGAGCGCTGCACTGTCAGAGGGTCAGTACTGAGGGAGCGCTGCACTGTCATGGGGTCAGTACTGAGGGAGTGCCGCACTGTCAGAGGGTCAGTACTGAGGGTGTGCCGCACTGTCAGAGGGTCAGTACTGAGGGAGTGCCGTACTGTCAGAGGGTCAGTACTGAAGGACTACTGCACTGTCAGAAGGTCAGTACCGAGGGAGTGCCGCATTGTCAGAGGGTCTGTACTGAGGGAGTGCTGCACTGTCAGAGGGTCAGTACTGAGGGAGTGCCGCACTGTCAGAGGGTCAGTACTGAGGGAGTTCCGCACTGTCACAGGGTCAGTACTGAGGGAGTGGGGCACTGTCAGAGGGTCAGTACTGAGGGAGTGCTGCACTGTCAGAGGGTCAGTACTGAGGGAGTGCCGCACTGTCACAGGGTCAGTACTGAGGGAGTGCCGCACTGTCACAGGGTCAGTACTGAGGGAGGGCCGCACTGTGAGAGGGTCAGTACTGAGGGAGCGGCGCACTGTGAGAGGGTCAGTACTGAGGGAGTGCCGCACTGTGAGATGGTCAGTACTGAGGGAGCGGCGCACTGTCAGAGAGTCAGTACTGAGGGAGTGCCGCACTGTCAGAGAGTCAGTACTGAGGGAGTGCTGCACTGTCATGGGGTCAGTACTGAGGGAGCACCGCACTGTCAGAGAGTCAGTACTGAGGGAGTGCTGCACTGTCAGAGGGTCAGTACTGAGGGAGTTCCGCACTGTCACAGGGTCAGTACTGAGGGAGTGGGGCACTGTCAGAGGGTCAGTACTGAGGGAGTGCCGCACTGTCACAGGGTCAGTACTGAGGGAGTGCCGCACTGTGAGAGGGTCAGTACTGAGGGAGCGGCGCACTGTCAGAGGGTCAGTACTGAGGGAGTGCCGCACTGTCAGATGGTCAGTACTGAGGGAGTGCGGCACTGTCAGAGGGTCAGAACTGAGGGAGTGCTGCACTGTCAGAGGGTCAGTACTGAGGGAGTGCCGCACTGTCAGAGGGTCAGTACTGAGGGAGTGCCGCACTGTCAGAGGGTCAGTACTGAGGGAGTGCCGCACTGTCAGAGGGTCAGTACTGAGGGAGTGCTGATCTGTCAGAGGGTCAGTACTGAAGCAGTGCTGCACTGTCAGAGGGTCAGTACTGAGGGAGCGCCGCACTGTCAGGGGGTCAGTACTGAGGGAGTGCTGATCTGTCAGAGGGTCAGTACTGAAGGAGTGCTGCACTGTCAGAGGGTCAGTACTGAGGGAGCGCCGCACTGTCAGAGAGTCAGTACTGAGGGAGTGCCGCACTGTCAGAGGGTCAGTACTGAAGGAGTGCTGCACTGTCATGGGGTCAGTACTGAGGGAGCACCGCACTGCCAGAGAGTCAGAACTGAGGGAGCACCGCACTGTCAGAGAGTCAGTACTGAGGGAGTGCTGCACTGTCAGAGGGTCAGTACTGAGGGAGTGCCGCACTGTTCGAGGATCAGTACTGAGGGAGCGCCACACTGTCGGAGAGTCAGTACTGAGGGAGTGCCGCACTGTCAGAGAGTCAGTACTGAGGGAGTGCCGCACTGTCAGACGGTCAGTACTGAAGGAGTGCTGCACTGTCAGAGGGTCAGTACTGAGGGAGCGCCGCACTGTCAGAGAGTCAGTACTGAGGGAGTGTCGCACTGTCAGAGGGTCAATACTGAAGGAGTGCTGCACTGTCAAGGGGTCAGTACTGAGGGAGCACCGCACTGCCAGAGGGTCAGTACAGAAGGTGCGCCGCACTGTCAGAGGCTCAGTACTGAGGGAGTGTAGCACTGTCAGAGGGTCAGTACTGAGGGAGTGCGGCACTGTCAGAGGGTCAATACTGAGGGACTGCTGCACTGCCAGAGGGTCAGTACTGAGGGAGCGCCGTACTGCCAGAGGGTCAGTACTGAGGAAGCGCCGCACTGTCAGAGGGTCAGTACTGAGGGAGCGCCGCACTGTAGAGGGTCAGTACTGAGGGAGTGCCGTACTGTCAGAGGGTCAGTACCGAGGGAGTGCCGCACTGTTGGAGGTTCAGTACTGAGGGAGCGCAGCACTGTCAGAGGGTCAGTACTGAGGGAGACCCGCTCTGTCAGAGTGTCAGTACTGAGGGAGTGCCGCACTGTGAGAGTGTCAGTACTGAGGGAGCGGCGCACTGTCAGAGGGTCAGTACTGAGGGAGTGCCGCACTGTCAGAGGGTCAGTACTGAGGGAGCGCCGCACTGTCTGAGGGTCAGTACTGAGGGAGCGCTGCACTGTCAGAGGGTCAGTACTGAGGGAGCGCTGCACTGTCATGGGGTCAGTACTGAGGGAGTGCCGCACTGTCAGAGGGTCAGTACTGAGGGTGTGCCGCACTGTCAGAGGGTCAGTACTGAGGGAGTGCCGTACTGTCAGAGGGTCAGTACTGAAGGACTACTGCACTGTCAGAAGGTCAGTACCGAGGGAGTGCCGCATTGTCAGAGGGTCTGTACTGAGGGAGTGCTGCACTGTCAGAGGGTCAGTACTGAGGGAGTGCCGCACTGTCAGAGGGTCAGTACTGAGGGAGTTCCGCACTGTCACAGGGTCAGTACTGAGGGAGTGGGGCACTGTCAGAGGGTCAGTACTGAGGGAGTGCTGCACTGTCAGAGGGTCAGTACTGAGGGAGTGCCGCACTGTCACAGGGTCAGTACTGAGGGAGTGCCGCACTGTCACAGGGTCAGTACTGAGGGAGGGCCGCACTGTGAGAGGGTCAGTACTGAGGGAGCGGCGCACTGTGAGAGGGTCAGTACTGAGGGAGTGCCGCACTGTGAGAGGGTCAGTACTGAGGGAGCGGCGCACTGTCAGAGAGTCAGTACTGAGGGAGTGCCGCACTGTCAGAGGGTCAGTACTGAAGGAGTGCTGCACTGTCATGGGGTCAGTACTGAGGGAGCACCGCACTGCCAGAGAGTCAGAACTGAGGAAGCACCGCACTGTCAGAGAGTCAGTACTGAGGGAGTGCTGCACTGTCAGAGTGTCAGTACTGAGGGAGTTCCGCACTGTCACAGGGTCAGTACTGAGGGAGTGGGGCACTGTCAGAGGGTCAGTACTGAGGGAGTGCCGCACTGTCACAGGGTCAGTACTGAGGGAGCGGCGCACTGTGAGAGGGTCAGTACTGAGGGAGTGCCGCACTGTGAGAGGGTCAGTGCTGAGGGAGCGGCGCACTGTCAGAGGGTCAGTACTGAGGGAGCGGCGCACTGTCAGAGGGTCAGTACTGAGGGAGTGCCGCACTGTCAGATGGTCAGTACTGAGGGAGTGCCGCACTGTCAGAGGGTCAGTACTGAGGGAGTGCCGCACTGTCAGATGGTCAGTACTGAGGGAGTGCGGCACTGTCAGAGGGTCAGAACTGAGGGAGTGCTGCACTGTCAGAGGGTCAGTACTGAGGGAGTGCCGCACTGTCAGAGGGTCAGTACTGAGGGAGTGCCGCACTGTCAGAGGGTCAGTACTGAGGGAGTGCCGCACTGTCAGAGGGTCAGTACTGAGGGAGTGCTGATCTGTCAGAGGGTCAGTACTGAAGGAGTGCTGCACTGTCAGAGGGTCAGTACTGAGGGAGCGCCGCACTGTCAGGGGGTCAGTACTGAGGGAGTGCTGATCTGTCAGAGGGTCAGTACTGAAGGAGTGCTGCACTGTCAGAGGGTCAGTACTGAGGGAGCGCCGCACTGTCAGAGAGTCAGTACTGAGGGAGTGCCGCACTGTCAGAGGGTCAGTACTGAAGGAGTGCTGCACTGTCATGGGGTCAGTACTGAGGGAGCACCGCACTGCCAGAGAGTCAGAACTGAGGGAGCACCGCACTGTCAGAGAGTCAGTACTGAGGGAGTGCTGCACTGTCAGAGGGTCAGTACTGAGGGAGTGCCGCACTGTTCGAGGATCAGTACTGAGGGAGCGCCACACTGTCGGAGAGTCAGTACTGAGGGAGTGCCGCACTGTCAGAGAGTCAGTACTGAGGGAGTGCCGCACTGTCAGACGGTCAGTACTGAAGGAGTGCTGCACTGTCAGAGGGTCAGTACTGAGGGAGCGCCGCACTGTCAGAGAGTCAGTACTGAGGGAGTGCCGCACTGTCAGAGGGTCAATACTGAAGGAGTGCTGCACTGTCAAGGGGTCAGTACTGAGGGAGCACCGCACTGCCAGAGGGTCAGTACAGAAGGTGCGCCGCACTGTCAGAGGCTCAGTACTGAGGGAGTGTAGCACTGTCAGAGGGTCAGTACTGAGGGAGTGCGGCACTGTCAGAGGGTCAATACTGAGGGACTGCTGCACTGCCAGAGGGTCAGTACTGAGGGAGCGCCGTACTGCCAGAGGGTCAGTACTGAGGAAGCGCCGCACTGTCAGAGGGTCAGTACTGAGGGAGCGCCGCACTGTAGAGGGTCAGTACTGAGGGAGTGCCGTACTGTCAGAGGGTCAGTACCGAGGGAGTGCCGCACTGTTGGAGGTTCAGTACTGAGGGAGCGCAGCACTGTCAGAGGGTCAGTACTGAGGGAGTGCCGCACTGTCAGAGGGTCTGTACTGAGGGAGTGCCGCACTGTCAGAGGGTCTGTACTGAGGGAGTGCCGCACTGTCAGAGAGTCAGTACTGAGGGAGTGCCGCACTGTCAGAGGGTCAATACTGAAGGAGTGCTGCACTGTCAAGGGGTCAGTACTGAGGGAGCACCGCACTGCCAGAGGGTCAGTACAGAAGGTGCGCCGCACTGTCAGAGGCTCAGTACTGAGGGAGTGTAGCACTGTCAGAGGGTCAGTACTGAGGGAGTGCCGCACTGTCAGAGGGTCAATACTGAGGGACTGCTGCACTGCCAGAGGGTCAGTACTGAGGGAGCGCCGTACTGCCAGAGGGTCAGTACTGAGGAAGCGCCGCACTGTCAGAGGGTCAGTACTGAGGGAGCGCCGCACTGTACAGGGTCAGTACTGAGGGAGTGCCGTACTGTCAGAGGGTCAGTACCGAGGGAGTGCCGCACTGTTGGAGGTTCAGTACTGAGGGAGTGCCGCACTGTCAGAGGGTCTGTACTGAGGGAGTGCCGCACTGTCAGAGGGTCTGTACTGAGGGACTGCCGCACTGTCAGAGGGTCTGTACTGAGGGAGTGCCGCACTGTCAGAATGTCAGTACTGAGGGAGTGCTGCACTGTCAGAGGGTCAGTACTGAGGGAGTGCTGCACTGTCAGAGGGTCTGTACTGAGGGAGTGCCGCACTGTCAGAGGGTCAGTACTGAGGGAGTGCTGCACTGTCAGAGGGTCTGTACTGAGGGAGTGCCGCACTGTCAGAGGGTCAGTACTGAGGGAGTGCCGCACTGTGAGAGGGTCAGTGCTGAGGGAGTGCCGCACTGTTGGAGGTTCAGTACTGAGGGAGCGCAGCACTGTCAGAGGGTCAGTACTGAGGGAGTGCCGCACTATCAGAGGGTCAGTGCTGAGGGAGTGCTGCACTGTCAGAGGGTCTGTACTGAGGGAGTGCCGCACTGTGAGAGGGTCAGTACTGAGGGAGCGCCGCACTGTCAGAGGGTCTGTACTGAGGGAGTGCCGCACTGTGAGAGGGTCAGTACTGAGGGAGCGCCGCACTGTCAGAGGGTCTGTACTGAGGGAGTGCCGCACTGTGAGAGGGTCAGTACTGAGGGAGTGCTGCACTGTCATGGGGTCAGTACTGAGGGAGTGCCGCTCTGTCAGAGGGTCAGTACTGAGGGAGTGCTGCACTGTCAGAGGGTCAGTACTGAGGGAGTGCCGCACTGTCAGAGGGTCAGTACTGAGGGAGTGCCGCACTGTCAGAGGGTCAGTAATGAGGAAGTGCTGCACTGTCAGAGGGTCAGTACTGAGGGAGTGCCGCACTGTGAGAGGGTCAGTACTGAGGGAGTGCCGCACTGTGAGAGGGTCAGTACTGAGGGAGTTCCGCACTGTCAGAGGGTCAGTACTGAAGGAGTGCTGCACTGTCAGAGGGTCAGTACTGAGGGAGTGCCGCACTGTCAGAGGGTCAGTACTGAGGGAGTGCCGCACTGTGAGAGGCTCAGTACTGAGGGAGTGCCGCACTGTCAGAGGGTCAGTACTGAGGGAGTGCGGCACTGTCAGAGGGTCAGTACTGAGGGAGTGCCGCACTGTCAGAGGGTCAGTACTGAGGGAGCGCCGCACTGTCAGAGGGTCAGTACTGAGGGAGTGCTGCACTGTCAGAGGGTCAGTACTGAGGGAGTGCCGCACTGTCAGAGGGTCAGTACTGAGGGAGCGCCGCACTGTCAGAGGGTCAGTACTGAGGGAGTGCTGCACTGTCAGAGTGTCTGTACAGAGGGAGCGCCAGTAACGAGCGGGCCCATCCCAGGCTGAAACAATAAACTCGACACATATCATGGGGGTTCCTGACTGATTTTATTTTGTATTTCATGCTGCACTTTTCGTGGGGCTCTTTGCTCGGAGACTCCCTCCTTTCCATCCTTTGGGGATGGGCAGGTTGAGCTGTCGTTCCTCTTCTTGGCGTTGGAGACGCTCCTGTTGTTCCGTCCACCTCTCCTTCCCCCGTTCCATCTCATTGGTCAGCATCACAATCCGCCTCTGTCACAGAGAGAGAGAGGCAGGGCATCAGAGAGAGAGACAAGTGGGGAGAGACTCGGGGGCGGGAGAGGAGGGAGGGGATGGGCGAGGTGGGGGACTCAGGGCGGGTGAGACAGGGCAGGAGTGAAGTGAAGGAACGACCGGGTAAACGCTGAATGAGAGAAGCTGGGACTCACCGCCATTTTCTCTGACTCCATCCGCCTTCGAATCTGTCCCTTCAATGGAGGAGCCGGTGTTCCATCTGAGCAACAAGAGGAATGGGAACACGAGAGTTGCTGCACAGGGCAAGCAGAAAAACACAGCAAGGGCCAATCGCCAAATCGTAAACAATACGAAGTAAGGAGCTCGAGACTGGAATCTAATCGAGGGGTTCAGGATAGTTTATATATAGAATAACAGATACCCAGGAGTGAGTGACAGACTGGAATCTAATCGAGGGGTTCAGGGTGGTTTATATATAGAATAACAGATACCCGGGAGTGAGTTACAGACTGGAATCTAATCGAGGGGTTCGGGATGGGTTATATATAGAATAACAGATACCCGGGAGTGAGTTACAGAGTGGAATCTAATCGAGGGGAACAGGATAGTTTATATATAGAATAACAGATACCCGGGAGTGAGTTACAGACTGGAATCTAAACGAGGCGTTCAGGGTGGTTTATATATAGAATAACAGATACCCGGGAGTGAGTTACAGACTGGAATCTAATCGAGGGGTTCAGGATGGTTTATATATAGAATAACAGATACCCGGGAGTGAGTTACAGACTGGAATCTAATCGAGGGGTTCGGGGTGGTTTATATACAGAATAACAGATACCCGGGAGTGAGTTACAGACTGGAATCTAATCGAGGCGTTCGGGGTGGTTTATATATAGAATAACAGATACCCGGGAGTGAGTTACAGACTGGAATCTAATCGAAGGGTTCGGGATGGGTTATATATAGAATAACAGATACCCGGGAGTGAGTTACAGAGTGGAATCTAATCGAGGGGAACAGGATAGTTTATATATGGAATAACAGATACCCTGGAGTGAGTTACAGACTGGAATCTAATCGAGGGGTTCGGGGTGGTTTATATACAGAATAACAGATACCCGGGAGTGAGTTACAGACTGGAATCTAATCGAGGCGTTCGGGGTGGTTTATATACAGAATAACAGATACCCGGGAGTGAGTTACAGACTGGAATCTAATCGAGGCGTTCGGGGTGGTTTATATATAGAATAACAGATACCCAGGAGTGAGTGACAGACTGGAATCTAATCGAGGGGTTCAGGGTGGTTTATATATAGAATAACAGATACCCGGGAGTGAGTTACAGACTGGAATCTAATCGAGGGGTTCGGGATGGGTTATATATAGAATAACAGATACCCGGGAGTGAGTTACAGACTGGAATCTAATCGAGGGGTTCAGGATGGTTTATATATAGAATAACAGATACCCGGGAGTGAGTTACAGACTGGAATCTAATCGAGGGGTTCGGGGTGGTTTATATACAGAATAACAGATACCCGGGAGTGAGTTACAGACTGGAATCTAATCGAGGCGTTCGGGGTGGTTTATATATAGAATAACAGATACCCGGGAGTGAGTTACAGACTGGGATCTAATCGAAGGGTTCGGGATGGGTTATATATAGAATAACAGATACCCGGGAGTGAGTTACAGAGTGGAATCTAATCGAGGGGAACAGGATAGTTTATATATGGAATAACAGATACCCTGGAGTGAGTTACAGACTGGAATCTAATCGAGGGGTTCGGGGTGGTTTATATACAGAATAACAGATACCCGGGAGTGAGTTACAGACTGGAATCTAATCGAGGCGTTCGGGGTGGTTTATATATAGAATAACAGATACCCGGGAGTGAGTTACAGACTGGAATCTAATCGAGGGGTTCGGGGTGGTTTATATACAGAATAACAGATACCCGGGAGTGAGTTACAGACTGGAATCTAATCGAGGGGTTCGGGATAGTTTATATATAGAATAACAGATACCCGGGAGTGAGTTACAGACTGGAATCTAATCGAGGGGTTCAGGGTGGTTTATATATAGAATAACAGATACCCGGGAGTGAGTTACAGACTTGAATCTAATCGAGGGGTTCGGGGTGGTTTATATATAGAATAACAGGTAACCGGGAGTGAGTTACAGACTGGAATCTAATCGAGGGGTTCAGGGTGGTTTATATATAGAATAACAGATGCCCGGGAGTGAGTTACAGACTGGAATCTAATCGAGGGGTTTGGGGTGGTTTATATATAGAACAGATACCCGGGAGTGAGTTACAGACTGGAATCTAATCGAGGGGTTCTTGATGGGGTATATATAGAATAACAGATACCTGTGAGTGAGTTCCAGACTGGAATCTAATCGAGGGGTTCTGGGTGGTTGATATATAGAATAACAGTTATCCGGGATGCGTTACAGAGTGGAATCTAATCGAGGGGTTCGGGGTGGTTTATATATAGAATAACAGATACCCGGGAGTGAGTTACAGACTGGAATCTAATCAAGGGGTTCAGGGTGGATTAAATACAGAATAACAGATACCGGGGAGTGAGTTACAGACTGGAATCTAATCGAGGGGTTCAGGGTGGTTTATATATAGAATAACAGATACCCAGGAGTGAGTTACAGACTGGAATCTAATCGAGGTGTTCAGGATAGTTTATATATATAGAATAACAGAGACCCGGGAGTGAGTTACAGACTGGAATCTAATCGAGCGGTTCGGAGTGGTTTATATATAGAACAACAGATACCCGGGAGTGAGTTACAGACTGGAATCTAATCGAGGGGTTCAGGGTGGTTTATATATAGAATAACAGGGTACCCGGGAGTGAGTTACAGACTGGAATCTAATCGAGGGATTCAGAATGGCTTATATATAGAATAACAGATACCCGGGAGTGAGTTACAGACTGGAATCTAATGAGGGTTTCGGGTGGTTTATATACAGAATAACAGATACCCGGGAGTGAGTTACAGAGTGGAATCTAATCGAGGCGTTCGGGGTGGTTTATATACAGAACAGATACCCGGGAGTGAGTTACAGACTGGAATCGAATCGAGGGGTTCGGGGTGGTTTATATATAGAATAACAGATACCCGGGAGTTAGTTACAGACTGGAATCTAATCGAGGGGTTCGGGGTGGTTTATAGATAGAATAACAGATACCCGGGAGTGAGTTACAGACTGCAATCTAATTGAGGGGTTCAGGGTGGTTTATATACAGAATAACAGATACCCGGGAGTGAGTTACAGACTGAAATCTGATTGGGGTTCGGGGTGGTTATTAGATAGAATAACAGATACCCGGGAGTGAGTTACAGACTGGAATATAATCGAGGGGTACAGGATAGTTTCTATATAGAATAACAGATACCCGGGAGTGAGTTACAGACTGGAATCTAATCGAGGGGTTTGGGGGGGGGTTTATACATAGAATAACAGATACCCGGGAGTGAGTTACAGACTGGAATCTAATCGAGGGGGTCGGGGTGGTTTATATATAGAATAACAGATACCCGGGAGTGAGTTACAGACTGCAATCTAATTGAGGGGTTCGGGGTGGTTTATATATAGAATAACAGATACCCGGGAGTGAGTTACAGACTGGAATCTAATCGAGGGGTTCGGGGTGGTTTATATATAGAATAACAGATACCCGGGAGTGAGTTACAGACTGGAATCTAATCGAGGGGTTCGGGGTGGTTTATATATAGAATAACAGATACCCGGGAGTGAGTTACAGACTGGAATCTAATCGAGGGGTTCGGGGTGGTTTATATATAGAATAACAGATACCCGGGAGTGAGTTACAGACTGGAATCTAATCGAGGGGTTCGGGGTGGTTTATATATAGAATAACAGATGCCCGGGAGTGAGTTGCAGACTGGAATCTAATCAAGGGGTTCAGGATAGTTTATAGAGAGAATAACAGATACCCGGGAGTGAGTAACAGACTGGAATCTAATCGAGGGGTTCAGGATGGTTTAGATATAGAATCATGTGGAGATGCCGGCGTTGGACTGGGGTGAGCATAGTAAGAAGTCTTACAACACCAGGTTAAAGTTTCGATGTCACTAGCTTTCGGAGCGCTGCTCCTTCCCCAGGTGAATGAAGAGGTATGTTCCAGAAACACATATATAGACAGATTCAAAGATGCCAAACAATGCTTGGAATAGGATTGGATTGGATTTGTTTATTGTCACGTGCACCGAGGTACAGTGAAAAGTATTTTTCTGCGAGCAGCTCAACAGATCATTAAGTACATGGGAAGAAAAGGGAATAAAAGAAAATACATAATAGGGCAACACAACATATACAATGTAACTACAAAAGCACTGGCATCGGATGAAGCATACAGGGTGTAGTGTTAATGAGGTCAGTCCATAAGAGGGTCATTTAGGAGTCTGGTGACAGTGGGGAAGAAGCTGTTTTTGAGTCTGTTCGTGCGTGTTCTCAGACTTCTGTATCTCCTGCCCGATGGAAGAAGTTGGAAGAGTGAGTAAGCCGGGCGGGAGGGATCTTTGAATATGCTGCCCGCTTTCCCCAGGCAGCGGGAGGTGTAGATGGAGTCAATGGATGGGAGGTTTGTGTGATGGAGTGGGCGGTGTTCACGACTCTCTGAAGTTTCTTGCGGAGAAGTTTCTTGCGAGCATTAATACGACCATTAGCAGGTGATTAAATCTTTACAGATCCAGAGATGGGGTAACCCCAGGTTAAAGAGGTGTGAATTGCATCAAGCCAGGACAGTTGGTCGGATTTCGCAGGCCAGATGGTGGGGGATGAATGTAATGCGACATGAATCCCAGGTCCCGGTTGAGGCCGCCCTCATGTGTGCGGAACTTGGCTATACATTTCTGCTCGGCGATTCTGCGTTGTCGCGCGTCCTGAAGGCCGCCTTGGAGAACGCTTACCCCGAGATCAGAGGCTGAATGCCCTTGGTTGCTGAAGTGTTCCCCGACTGGAAGGGAACATTCCTGCCTGGTGATTGTTGCGCGATGTCCGTTCATTCGTTGTTGCAGCGTCTGCATGGTCTCGCCAATGTACCACGCTTCGGGACATCCTTTCCTGCAGCGTATGAGGTAGACAACGTTGGCCGAGTCGCACGAGTATGTACCGCGTACCTGGTGGGTGGTGTTCTCACGTGTAATAGTGGTATCCATGTCGATGATCTGGCACGTCTTGCAGAGATTGCCATGGCAGGGTTGTGTGGTGTTGTGGTCACTGTTCTGAAGACTGGGTAGTTTGCTGCACACAATGGTTCGTTTGAGGGTGCGCGGTTGTTTGAAGGCAAGTAGTGGGGGTGTGGGGATGACCTTGGCAAGATGTTCATCTTCATCGATGAAGTGTTGAAGGCTGTGAAGAAGATGTCGTAGTTTCTCCGCTCCGGGAAAGTACTGGACGGTTGTGTCCCATGTTTGTCTTCTGAGGAGGTCGGTGCGGTTTTTGCTGTGGCGCTTTGGAACTGTCGATCGATGAGTCGAGCGCCATATCCCGTTCGTACGAGGGCATCTTTCAACGTCTGTAGATGTCTGTTACGCTCCTCCTCGTCTGAGCAGATCCTGTGTATACGGACAGCTTGTCCATAGGGGATGGCTTCTTTAATGTGTTTAGGGTGGAAGCTGGAGAAGTGGAGCATCATGAGGTTATCCGTGGGTTTGCGGTAAAGCGAAGTGCTGAGGTGACCGTCCTTGATGGAGACGAGTGTGTCCAAGAATGCAACTGATTTTGGAGAGTAGTCCATGGCGAGTCTGATAGTTGGATGGAACTTATTAAAGTCATCGTGTAGTCGTTTCAGTGATTCTTCACTGTGGGTCCAAAGGAAAAAAATGTCATCGATGTATCTGGTGTATAACGTCGGTTGAAGGTCCTGTGCGGTGAGTAGGTCCTGTTCAAACTTGTGCATGAAGATGTTGGCGTATTGGGGTGCGAATTTGGTCTCCATGGCTGTTCCGCGCGTCTGGATGAAGAACTTGTTGTCGAAGGTGAAGATGTTGTGATCCAGAATGAAGCGGATGAGTTGCAGAATTGCGTCTGGAGATTGGAGGCTGTCGGTGTTGAGTACTGACTCGGCCAATGTTGTCTACCTCATACGCTGAAAGAAAGGATGTCCCGAAGCGTGGTACATTGGCGAGACCATGCAGACGCTGCGACAACGAATGAACGGACATCGCGCGACAATCACCAGGCAGGAATGTTTGCCTCCAGTCGGGGAACACTTCAGCAGTCAAGGGCATTCAGCCTCTGATCTCCGGGTAAGCGTTCTCCAAGGCGGCCTTCAGGACCCGCGACAACGCAGAATCGCCGAGCAGAAACTGATAGCCAAGTTCCGCACACATGAGTGCGGCCTCAACCGGGACCTGGGATTCATGTCGCGTTACATTCATCCCCCACCATCTGGCCTGCGAAATCCTACCAACTGTCCTGGCTTGACACAATTCACACCTCTTTAACCTGGGGTTACCCCATCTCTGGATCTGTAAAGATTTAATCACCTGCTAATGCTCGCATTCCAAGCATTGGCTGGCATCTTTGAATTTGTCTAAATATGTGTTTCTGGGACATACCTCTTCATTCACCTGAGGAAGGAGCAGCGCTCCGAAAGCTAGTGACATCGAAACAAACCTGTTGGACTTTAACCTGGTGTTGTAAGACTTCTTGCTGTGCTCACCCCAGTCCAACGCCGGCATCTCCACATCTTATATATAGAATAACAGATACCCGGGAGTGAGGGGGTGGGGGTGCAGACGAGGCTGATGTGTGTATTAGGGTATGAGTAATCTGGATGGAGAGGTTTTGTTTAAAAGGTTGGTAGTTCTGATGCCGTCTTGCCGATGGAGATGAACAAGAACTCCTCCAATGATTATATCACATGATTTTTAGCTACTGACCTGCGAAAGACCAGTCTGGTCGGTCTGTTAGGGGTCCGTATCCACTTCCACTCTTCGACAGACCTACCCTGTGAAAGGGAGGGAGATGATCAGACTGTGAGTACAGAGAGGTACAGCACCAACACAGCCTGCTCCTGAGCCCAGGCGACGTGTCCTGCACCACGACACAGGGTGATGTCCTGCCCAGGGCTGTGGTCGGTCACAATGGGACGGCTGCCTGGGCAGCGACCGGCACGCCACAACAAAAGCAAATAGGTCATAGGGGCTGGAGGAGGTTACAGAGAGAGGGAGGGTTGTAGGGGGCTGGAAGAGGTTACAGAGATAGGGCGAGGTGCAGGGACTGGAGGAGGTTACAGAGATAGGGAGGGGTGTAGGGGACTGGAGGAGGTTACAGAGATAGGGAGGGTTGTAGGGGGCTGGAGGAGGTTACAGAGATAGGGAGGGGTGTA
Organism: Scyliorhinus torazame; assembly: GCF_047496885.1. Lineage (NCBI taxonomy): Eukaryota > Metazoa > Chordata > Chondrichthyes > Carcharhiniformes > Scyliorhinidae > Scyliorhinus > Scyliorhinus torazame. The sequence continues at coordinate 13,159,110 of NC_092711.1, forward strand.
GGGGCTGGAGGAGGTTACAGAGATAGGGAGGGTGTAGGGACTGGAGGAGGTTACAGAGATAGGGAGGGTTGTAGGGGCTGGAGGAGGTTACAGAGATAGGGAGGGTTGTAGGGGCTGGAGGAGGTTACAGAGATAGGGAGGGTTGTAGGGGGCTGGAGGAGGTTACAGAGATAGGGAGGGTTGTAGGGGCTGGAGGAGGTTACAGAGATAGGGAGGGGTGCAGGGACTGGAGGAGGTTACAGAGATAGGGAGGGTTGTAGGGGGCTGGAGGAGGTTACAGAGATAGGGAGGGGTGTAGGGGCTGGAGGAGGTTACAGAGATAGGGAGGGTTGTAGGGGGCTGGAGGAGGTTACAGAGATAGGGAGGGGTGTAGGGGCTGGAGGAGGTTACAGAGATAGGGAGGGGTGTAGGGGCTGGAGGAGGTTACAGAGATAGGGAGGGGTGTAGGGGCTGGAGGAGGTTACAGAGATAGGGAGGGTTGTAGGGGATGGAGGAGGTTACAGAGATAGGGAGGGGTGTAGGGGCTGAAGGTGGTTACAGAGATAGGGAGGGGTGTAGGGGGCTGGGGGAGGTCACAGAGATAGGGAGGGGTGTAGGGGCTGGAGGAGGTTACAGAGAGAGGGAGGGGTGTAGGGGGCTGGAGGAGGTTACAGAGATAGGGAGGGTTGTAGGGGCTGGAGGAGGTTACAGAATAGGGAGGGTTGTAGGGACTGGAGGAGGTTACAGAGATAGGGAGGGTTGTAGGGGCTGGAGGGGGTTACAGAGATAGGGAGGGTTGTAGGGGCTGGAGGAGGTTACAGAGATAGGGAGGGGTGTAGGGGCTGGAGGAGGTTACAGAGAGAGGGAGGGGTGTAGGGGCTGGAGGAGGTTACAGAGATAGGGAGGGTTGTAGGGGCTGGAGGAGGTTACAGAGATAGGGAGGGGTGTAGGGGGCTGGAGGAGGTTACAGAGATAGGGAGGGTTGTAGGGGCTGGAGGAGGTTACAGAGATAGGGAGGGGTGTAGGGGCTGGAGGAGGTTACAGAGAGAGGGAGGGGTGTAGGGGGCTGGAGGAGGTTACAGAGAGAGGGAGGGGTGCAGGGGGCTGGAGGAGGTTACAGAGATAGGGAGGGGTGTAGGGGCTGGAGGAGGTTACAGAGAGAGGGAGGGGTGTAGGGGGCTGGAGGAGGTTACAGAGATAGGGAGGGTTGTAGGGGCTGGAGGAGGTTACAGAATAGGGAGGGTTGTAGGGACTGGAGGAGGTTACAGAGATAGGGAGGGTTGTAGGGGCTGGAGGGGGTTACAGAGATAGGGAAGGTTGTAGGGGCTGGAGGAGGTTACAGAGATAGGGAGGGGTGTAGGGGCTGGAGGAGGTTACAGAGAGAGGGAGGGGTGTTGGGGCTGGAGGAGGTTACAGAGATAGGGAGGGTTATAGGGGCTGGAGGACGTCACAGAGATAGGGAGGGGTGTAGAGGGCTGGAGGAGGTTACAGAGATAGGGAGGGTTGTAGGGGCTGGAGGAGGTTACAGAGATAGGGAGGGTTGTAGGGGCTGGAGGAGGTTACAGAGATAGGGAGGGTTGTAGGGGGCTGGAGGAGGTTACAGAGATAGGGAGGGGTGCAGGGACTGGAGGAGGTTACAGAGATAGGGAGGGGTGTAGGGGGCTGGAGGAGGTTACAGAGATAGGGAGGGTTGTAGGGGGCTGGAGGAGGTTACAGAGATAGGGAGGGGTGTAGGGACTGGAGGAGGTTACAGAGATAGGGAGGATCTCGGGGTGCTAGAGAGGGATGATGTCCTTGGGGCATTTGACCAGGAAGGCAGCAGTTATTAACCTGACCGAACAGTCGCTGATGTTCACCAAATTGGGTTGACAGAGAACAGGCCTGATCCCGTTCCGGCTGCAGAGTATATTACAGTCACAGAGTTTACAGCACAGAAAGAGGCTCTTCGGCCCATCCATTCCGCGACGGCAATCAAGCCCCTATCCACTCTAATCCCATTGTCCAGCAGTGGGTCCGTGGCCTTGTACGCTATTTCAAATGCTCATCCCAACACTTCTTAATAGTTGTGAGTTCCTGGCCCCACCATCCTCTCAGGCAGCGAGTTCCCGATTCGCAGCTTTTCCTCAAATCCCGAGATTGATTCTGTCTACACCTCCCGGTGCCTCAGGAAGGCAGTCAGCATTATCAGAGACCCCTCCCACCCAGGCATTGCCTTCTTCCAGACTCTTCCATCAGGCAGAACGTACAGAAGTCTGAAGACCCGCACATCCAGACATCGGAACAGCTTCTTCCCCTCAGCTACAAGACTCCTCAACGACTCCCACTCGGACTGATCTGTTCCCTGTCAGAACACTATTCACGACGCCCTATGCTGCTCTTGCTCATGTATTTGCTTTGTTTGGCCCCTTGTTCCGCACTGTAACCAATCACGGTTTGTCGATGTACCATTTGTCAACATTCTCTGTCGATTATTCTTTTGTCTACTATGTACGTACTGTGTACGTTCCCTCGGCCGCAGAAAAATACTTTCCACTGTACTTCGGTACATGTGACAATAAATCAAATCAATCAGGGGCTGTTTAGCACAGGGCTAATTCGCTGGCTTTGAAAGCAGACCAAGGCAGGCCAGCAGCACGGTTCAATTCCCGTACCAGCCTCCCCGAACAGGTGCTGGAATGTGGCGACTAGGGGCTTTTCACAGTAACTTCATTTGAAGCCTACTTGTGACAATGAGTGATTTTCATTTCATTTCAATGAATGAAAAGCACACGTGGCTAGCACTGTGGCTTCACAGCACCAGGGTCCCAGGTTCGATTCCCCGCCGGGCCACTGTCTGCACGTTCTCCCTGTGTCTGCGTGGGTTTCCTCCGTGCAGGGTTAGGTGGGTTGGCCATGATAAAATTGCCCTTAGTGACCAAAGAGGTTAAGGGTTATTAGGTTATAGAATTTCATAGAGTTTACAGTGCAGAAGGAGGCCATTCAGCCCATCGAGTCTGCACTGGCTCTTGGAAAGAGCACCCTACCCAAGATCCACACCTCCACCCTATCCCCGTAACCCAGTAAACCCACCCAACACTAAGGGCAATTTTGGACACTTGGCAATTTAGAATGGCCAATCCACCTAACCTGCACATCTTTGGACTGTGGGAGGAAACCGGAGCACCCGGAGGAAACCCACGCACACACGGGGAGGATGTGCAGACTCCGCACAGACAGTGACCCAAGGCGGAATCGAACCTGGGACCCTGGAGCTGTGAAGCAATTGTGCTATCCACAATGCTACCGTGCTGCCCACAAATTATGGAGAGAGGGTGGGAAGTGAGGGCTTAAGTGGGTCGGTGCAGACTCGATGGGCCGAATGGCCTCCTTCTGCACTGTTTGTTCTATGTTCCCCACAGCTACCAGACTCCTCAACGACTCCCCCTCGGACTGATCTGCTCCCTGTGAGAACACTATTCACGGCGCCCTAGGCTGCTCTTGTTTGGCCCCTCGTTCCGCACTGTAACCAATCACGGTTTGTCGATGTACTATTTGTCGATGATCTCTGTCGATTATTCTTTTTGTCCACGACGTACGTTCCCTCGGCAGCCGAGCAATACCTTTAGCTGTGCTTCGGTACATGGGACAATACATCAATTGATGAATGAATCAATAACCCTCCTGTCCCATCCGTTGTTTCGACAGACACCGGAGAAATCTTGCCATGCTCACCCGAGGCGCCATTTACTCCCCGCGCGGGATACAGCTCCCGAGGACAGGAACCTCACCCCACACATCAGGGGGACAGACAGGAACCGCAGCGGACCTAAAGACAGAGGACAGAGTTATCATTGAGAATGCTTCAACAAATTTCCACCTCCCAGGACGGAGTTAGATACAGAGTAAAGCTCCCTCTCACACACCCATCATCATCCTCCTCTTCCTCCTGCAGGCCTCACTCCAGCCTCAGGCTTCAGACAGGGGTGTAGGCCCCGCGCAGGCGCACTGGGTCATTCCCGCAGCTCAGCGGCCGCACTGCGCATGCTCGGGTTCACTGCTGGTCCTCCCAGCGGGTAATGAGGGGGCGGGCCTGGTCGACCTCGCGGTGGGAGTGAATGAGGGGGCGGGGCCGGAGGAACAGGCGGCAGCGGTTGGTCATCCCAGCAGTGGGAGTGACGGAAGGGGCGGGGCTGGAGGTCTGGGCGGTAGCGGCTGGTCCTCCCAGCAATAAGAGTGACGTTGGGGGCGTGGCTGGAGGTCTGGGCGGCAGCGGTTGGTCATCCCAGCAGTGGGAGTGACGGAAGGGGCGGGACTGGAGATATGGGCGGCAGCGGCTGGTTCTCCCAGCAGTGGGAGTGACAGATGGGGCGTGGCTGGAGGTCTGGGCGGCAGCGGCTGGTCCTTCCAACAGTGGGAGTGACGGCTGGGGCGTGGCTGGAGGTCTGGGCGGCAGTGGCTGGTCCTCCCAGCAATAGGAGTGACGTAGGGGGCGTGGCTGGAGGTCTGGGCGGCAGTGGCTGGTCCTCCCAGCAGTGGGAGAGACGGAAGGGGCGGGACTGGAGGTCTGGGCGGCAGCGGCTGGTCCTCCCAGCAATAGGAGTGACGTAGGGGGCGTGGCTGGAGGTCTGGGCGGCAGTGGCTGGTCCTCCCAGCAGTGGGTGTGACGGAAGGGGCGGAGCTGGAGGTCTGGACGGCAGCGGCTGGTCCTCCCAGCAGTGGGAGTTAATGAGGGGGCGGGCAGGATGTGGGGGCTAAAGGGGCGGAGCTGGTGGACCGGCGGCAGCGGCTGGTCCTCCCAGCAGTGGAGTGAATCAGGGGGCGGGGCTGGAGGACCGGCGGCAGCGGCTGGTCCTCCCAGCAGTGGGTGTGACGGAAGGGGCGGAGCTGGTGGACCGGCGGCAGCGGCTGGTCCTCCCAGCAGTGGAGTGAATCAGGGGGCGGGGCTGGAGGACCGGCGGCAGCGGCTGGTCCTCCCAGCGTTGGGAGTGAATCAGGGGGCGGGGCTGGAGGATCCGGCAGCAGCGGCTGGTCCTCCCAGCGTTGGGAGTGAATCAGGGGGCGAGGCTGGAGGATCCGGCAGCAGCGGCTGGTCCTCCCAGCGTTGGGAGTGAATCAGGGGGCGGAGCTGGAGGATCTGGCAGCAGCGGCTGGTCCTCCCAGCAGTGGAGTGAATCAGGGGGCGGGTCTGGAGGACCGGCGGCAGCGGCTGGGCCTCCCAGCAGTGGAGTGAATCAGGGGGCGGGGCTGGAGGACCGGCGGCAGCGGCTGGGCCTCCCAGCAGTGGAGTGATTCAGGGGGCGGGGCTGGAGGACCGGCGGCAGCGGCTGGGCCTCCCAGCAGTGGATTGAATCAGGGGGCGGGGCTGGAGGACCGGCGGCAGCTGCTGGGCCTCCCAGCAGTGGAGTGAATCAGGGGGCGGGACTGGAGGACCGGCGGCAGCGGCTGGGCCTCCCAGCAGTGGGAGTGAAGGATGGGGCGGGGCTGGATGGGGGCGGGGTTAGAGGGGGGCGGAGCGGGAGGGCGGGCAGCAGCGGCTGGTCCTCCCAGCGTTGGCAGTGAATGAGGAGGCGGGGCTGGAGGACCGGCAGCAGCGGCTGGTCCTCCCAGCGTTGGCAGTGAATGAGGAGGCGGGCCTGGAGGACCGGCAGCAGCGGCTGGTCCTCCCAGCGTTGGCAGTGAATGAGGAGGCGGGACTGGAGGACCGGCAGCAGCGGCTGGTCCTCCCAGCGTTGGGAGTGAATGAGGGGGCGGGGCTGGAGGACCGGCAGCAGCGGCTGGTCCTCCCAGCGTTGGCAGTGAATGAGGGGGCGGGGCTGGAGGACCGGCAGCAGTGGCTGGTCCTCCCAGCGTTGGCAGTGAATGAGGGGGCAGGGCTGGAGGACCAGAAGCAGCGGCTGGTCCTCCCAGCAGTGGGTGTGACGGAAGGGGCGGAGCTGGTGGACCGGCGGCAGCGGCTGGTCCTCCCAGCAGTGGAGTGAATCAGGGGGCGGGGCTGGAGGACCGGCGGCAGCGGCTGGTCCTCCCAGCGTTGGGAGTGAATCAGGGGGCGAGGCTGGAGGATCCGGCAGCAGCGGCTGGTCCTCCCAGCGTTGGGAGTGAATCAGGGGGCGGGGCTGGAGGATCCGGCAGCAGCGGCTGGTCCTCCCAGCGTTGGGAGTGAATCAGGGGGCGAGGCTGGAGGATCCGGCAGCAGCGGCTGGTCCTCCCAGCGTTGGGAGTGAATCAGGGGGCGGAGCTGGAGGATCTGGCAGCAGCGGCTGGTCCTCCCAGCAGTGGAGTGAATCAGGGGGCGGGTCTGGAGGACCGGCGGCAGCGGCTGGGCCTCCCAGCAGTGGAGTGAATCAGGGGGCGGGGCTGGAGGACCGGCGGCAGCGGCTGGGCCTCCCAGCAGTGGAGTGATTCAGGGGGCGGGGCTGGAGGACCGGCGGCAGCTGCTGGGCCTCCCAGCAGTGGAGTGAATCAGGGGGCGGGACTGGAGGACCGGCGGCAGCGGCTGGGCCTCCCAGCAGTGGAGTGAATCAGGGGGCGGGGCTGGAGGACCGGCGGCAGCTGCTGGGCCTCCCAGCAGTGGAGTGAATCAGGGGGCGGGACTGGAGGACCGGCGGCAGCGGCTGGGCCTCCCAGCAGTGGGAGTGAAGGATGGGGCGGGGCTGGATGGGGGCGGGGTTAGAGGGGGGCGGAGCGGGAGGGCGGGCAGCAGCGGCTGGTCCTCCCAGCGTTGGCAGTGAATGAGGAGGCGGGGCTGGAGGACCGGCAGCAGCGGCTGGTCCTCCCAGCGTTGGCAGTGAATGAGGGGGCGGGGCTGGAGGACCGGCAGCACCGGCTGGTCCTCCCAGCGTTGGGAGTGAATGAGGGGGCGGGGCTGGAGGACCGGCAGCAGCGGCTGGTCCTCCCAGCGTTGGCAGTGAATGAGGGGGCGGGGCTGGAGGACCGGAAGCAGCGGCTGGTCCTCCCAGCACCATTGCCCCGCCGCAGGCAGCGAGCATGCTCCGAACAGAGAAGGAGGTGAATTGGAGGGAGGGGAAAGAAATAGGAGGAGGTGCAAAGTGAGGGAGTGGAGGGCAGCAGGAGGGGAAGTGAGAGGAGGGAAAGGAAATAGGAGGAGGTGCAAAGTGAGGGGGTGGAGAGGAAGAGGGGCAAAGTGAGGGAGTGGAGGTGGAGAGGAGGAGGGGTAGTGAGGGAGTGGAGGGAAATGAGTAGGAGGTGCAAAGTGGGAGTGGTGGTAGATCGGAGGAGGGGTAGCGAGGGAGAGGTAGGAAATAGGAGGAGTTGCAGAGTGAGGGAGTGGAGGGCAGTAAGAGGAGGGGGAAAGTGGGAGGAGGGAAATGAGGGGGGATTGAGGGAGTGGATTGAAAGAGGAGAGGGGAGAGAAGGGCAAGAGGGAGGGGAGGGAATTATGCGCAGCACAGCGAGCGAGTGGAGGAGGATAGGAGGGCGGGGCGTGCGGGAGGGGAGGGAAATGAAGAATGAGAAAGTGAGTGGAGGGAATGAGGAGAAAAATGAGGGAGGGAAATAGGAGGAGGTAGATAATGAGGGAGTGGCTGGAAATATGTGGAAGGAAACTAGGGAGGGGGAGGGAAATCTATTTTAGACGTGAGGGGATCCCAAAACCAGGTGGGTAATTTCAAAGTGAATGGCAGAACCCTCAAGAGTATTGACAGTCAGAGAGATCTAGGTGCACAGATCCACAGGTCATTGAAAGGGGCAACACAGGTGGAGAAGGTAGTCAAGGAGGCATACGGCATGCTTGCCTTCATTGGCCGGGGCATTGAGTATAAGAATTGGCAAGTCATGTTGCAGCTGTGTAGAACCTTAGTTAGGCCACACTTGGAGTATAGTGTTCAATTCTGGTCGCCACACTACCAGAAGGATGTGGAGGCTTTAGAGAGAGTGCAGAAGAGATTTACCAGAATGTTGCCTGGTATGGAGGGCATTAGCTATGAGGAGCGGTTGAATAAACTCGGTTTGTTCTCACTGGAACGATGGAGGTTGAGGGGTGACCTGATAGATGTCTACAAAATTATGAGGGGCATAGACAGAGTGGATAGTCAGAGGCTTTTCCCCAGGGTAGAGGAGTCAATTACGAGGGGGAAGAGGTCTAAGGTGAGAGGGGCAAGGTTTAGAGGAGATGTACGAGGTAAGTTTTTTTTACACAGGGTAGTGGATGCCTGGAACTCGCTACCGGAGGAGGTGGTGGAAGCAGGGACGATAGTGACGTTTAAGGGGCATCTTGATAAATACATGAATAGGATGGGAATAGAGGGATACGGACCCAGGAAGTGTAGAAGATTTTAGTTTAGACGGGCAGCATGGTCGGCACAGGCTTGGAGGGCCGAAGGGCCTGTTCCTGTGCTGTACTTTTCTTTGTTCTTTGAATGTCGATTCGTGAGGGTCCGTTTTTTCCAATTTGGGATAATGTATGGATAGATCTGCAAAGCAGCATTGCTGAAGAAATGGCCCCGTCTAGAAGCACACCGCTCGAATAAAAGAATGTGTATTAATATGTCAAACACTCACCAAGAAAGGTCAACTTAACTAGTACAGTGAGGGAAAATTCAGAATGTCCAATTCACCGAACAAGCACGTCTTTCGGGACTTGTGGGAGGAAACCGGAGCACCCAGAGGAAATACACGCAGACACGGGGAGAACGTGCAGACTCCGCACCGACAGTGACCCAAGCCAGGAAGCAAACCCGGGACCCTGGCGCTGTGAAGCAACAGTGCTAACCACTGTGCCACCTTGCCGCTTGTGCGCACACATTATATTCAGTAAGTAACCTCGCTTCCATCTGGATTGCTAAAACCTGCAAAATGTCCCTCGTCCCAAAGCCATTATCCCACTCTGAGCTGACGATGTTGTGCCGAACCTTTGTCCTAGATTAATCATAGATTATCATTGAATTTACAGTGCAGAAGGAGGCCATTCGGCCCCCCCCCCCCCCCGAGTCTGCACCGGCCCCCGGAAAGAGCACCCCACCCAAATTCAACACCTCCACCCAACACCAAGGGCAATTTGGACATTAAGGGCAATTTATCATTGGCCAATTCACCTAACCCGCACATCTTTGGACTGTGGGAGGAAACCGGAGCACCCGGAGGAAACCCACGCAGACACGGGGAGGACGTGCAGACTCCGCACAGACAGTGACCCAAGCCGGAATCGAACCTGGGACCCTGGAGCTGTGAAGCATTGTGCTATCCACAATGGTACCGTGCTGCCCTTAAGAACAAACAAATCTACACTATATCATTTAACCGTAATCCATGTACCTATCCAATAGCTGCTTGAAGGTCCCTAATGTTTCCGACTCAACTACTTCCACAGGCAGTGCATTCCATGCCCCCACTACTCTCTGGGTAAAGAACCTACCTCTGATATCCCTCCTATATCTTTCACCTTTCACCTTAAATTTATGTCCCCTTGTAATGGTTTGTTCCACCCGGGGAAAAAGTCTCTGACTGTCTACTCTATCTATTCCCCTGATCATCTTATAAACCTCTATCAAGTCGCCCCTCATCCTTCTCCGTTCTAATGAGAAAAGGCCTAGCACCCTCAACCTTTCCTCGTAAGACCTACTCTCCATTCCAGGCAACATCCTGGTAAATCTTCTTTGCACCTTTTCCAAAGCTTCCACATCCTTCCTAAAATGAGGCGACCAGAACTGTATACAGTACTCCAAATATGGCCTTACCAAAGTTTTGTACAACTGCATCATCACCTCATGGCTCTTAAATTCAATCCCTCTGTTAATGAACGCCAGCACACCATAGGCCTTCTTCACAGCTCTATCCACTTGAGTGGCAACTTTCAAAGATGTATGAACATAGACCCCAAGATCTCTCTGCTCCTCCACATTGCCAAGAACTCTACCGTTAACCCTGTATTCCGCATTCATATTTGTCCTTCCAAAATGGACAACCTCACACTTTTCAGGGTTAAACTCCATCTGCCACTTCTCAGCCCAGCTCTGCATCCTATCTATGTCTCTTTGCAGCCGACAACAGCCCTCCTCACTATCCACAACTCCACCAATCTTCGTATCGTCTGCAAATTTACTGACCCACCCTTCAGCTCCCTCATCCAAGTCATTAATGAAAATCACAAACAGCAGAGGACCCAGAACTGATCCCTGCGGTACGCCACTGGTAACTGGGATCCAGGCTGAATATTTACCATCCACCACCACTCTCTGACTTCTATCGGTTAGCCAGTTCGTTATCCAACTGGCCAAATTTCCCACTGTCCCATGCCTCCTTACTTTCTGCATAAGCCTACCATGGGGAACCTTATCAAATGCCTTACTAAAATCCATGTACACTACATCCACTGCTTTACCTTCATCCACATGCTTTGTCACCTCCTCAAATAATTCAATAAGACTTGTAAGGCAAGACCTACCCCTCACAAATCCGTGCTGACTATCCCTAATCAAGCAGTGTCTTTCCAGATGCTCAGAAATCCTATCCTTCAGTACCCTTTCCATTACTTTGCCTACCACCGAAGTAAGACTAACTGGCCTGTAATTCCCAGGGTTATCCCTAGTCCCTTTTTTGAACAGGGGCACGACATTCGCCACTCTCCAATCCCCTGGTACCACCCCTGTTGACAGTGAGGACGAAAAGATCATTGCCAACGGCTCTGCAATTTCATCTCTTGCTTCCCATAGAATCCTTGGATATATGCTGTCATGCCCGGGGGACTTGTCTATCCTCAAGTTTTTCAAAATGCCCAACACATCTTCCTTCCTAACAAGTATTTCCTCGAGCTTACCAATCTGTTTCACACTGTCCTCTCCAACAATATCGCCCCTCTCATTTGTAAATACAGAAGAAAAGTACTCGTTCAAGACCTCTCCTATCTCTTCAGACTCAATACACAATCTCCCGCTACTGTCCTTGATCGGACCTACCCTCGCTCTTTTCATTCTCATATTTCTCACATATGTGTAAAAGGCCTTGGGGTTTTCCTTGATCCTACCCGCCAAAGATTGTTCATGCCCTCTCTTAGCTCTCCTAATCCCTTTCTTCAGTTCCCTCCTGGCTATCTTGTATCCCTCCAACGCCCTGTCTGAACCTTGTTTCCTCAGCCTTACATAAGTCTCCTTTTTCCTCTTAACAAGACATTCAACCTCTCTTGTCAACCATGGCTCCCTCACTCGACCATCTCTTCCCTGCCTGACAGGGACATACATATCAAGGACACGTAGCACCTGTTCCTTGAACAAGTTCCACATTTCACTTGTGTCCTTCCCTGACAGCCTATGTTCCCAACTTATGCACTTCAATTCTTGTCTGACAACATCGTATTTACCCTTCCCCCAATTGTAAACCTTGCCCTGTTGCACGTACCTATCCCTCTCCATTACTAAAGTGAAAGTCACAGAATTGTGGTCACTATCTCCAAAATGCTCCCCCACTAACAAATCTATCACTTGCCCTGGTTCATTACCCAGTACTAAATCCAATATTGCCCCTCCTCTGGTCGGACAATCTACATACTGTGTTAGAAAAGCTTCCTGGACACACTGCACAAACACCACCCCATCCAAACTATTTGATCTAAAGAGTTTCCACTCAATATTTGGGAAGTTAAAGTCACCCATGACTACTACCCTATGACTTCTGCACCTTTCCAAAATCTGTTTCCCAATCTGTTCCTCCACATCTCTGCTACTATTGGGGGGCCTATAGAAAACTCCTAACAAGGTGACTGCTCCTTTCCTATTTCTGACTTCAACCCATACCACTCAATAGGGTGATACTCCTCGAACTGCCTTTCTGCAGCTGTTATACTATCTCTAATTAATAATGCCACCCCCCCACCTCTTTTACCACCCTCCCTAATCTTATTGAAACATCTATAACCAGGGACCTCCAACAACCATTTCTGCCCCTCTTCTATCCAAGTTTCCGTGATGGCCACCACATCGTAGTCCCAAGTACCGATCCATGCCTTAAGTTCACCCACCTTATTCCTGATGCTTCTTGCGTTGAAGTATACACACTTCAACCCATCTCCGTGCCTGCAAGTAATCTCCTTTGTCAGTGTTCCCTTCCCCACTGCCTCACTACATGCTTTGGCGTCCTGAATATCGGCTACCTTAGTTGCTGGACTACAAATCCGGTTCCCATTCCCCTGCCAAATTAGTTTAAACCCTCCCGAAGAGTACTAGCAAACCTCCCTCCCAGGATATTGGTGCCCCTCTGGTTCAGATGCAACCCGTCCTGCTTGTACAGGTCCCACCTTCCCCAGAATGCGCTCCAATTATCCAAATACCTGAAGCCCTCCCTCCTACACCATTCCTGCAGCCACGTGTTCAACTGCACTCTCTCCCTATTCCTAGCCTCGCTATCACGTGGCACCGGCAACAAACCAGAGATGACAACTCTGTCTGGCCTGGCTTTTAACTTCCAGCCTAACTCCCTAAACTTGTTTATTACCTCCACACCCCTTTTCCTACCTATGTCGTTGGTACCAATGTGCACCACGACTTCTGGCTGCTCACCCTCCCCCTTAAGGATCCTGAAGACACGATCCGAGACATCCCTGGCCCTGGCACCCGGGAGGCAACATACCTTCCGGGAGTCTCGCTCGCGACCACAGAATCTCCTATCTATTCCCCTAACCATTGAATCTCCTACAACTATTGCTTTTCTATTCTCCCCCCTTCCCTTCTGAGCCCCAGAGCCAGACTCAGTGCCAGAGACCTGGCCGCTAGGGCCTTCCCCCGGTAGGTCATCCCCCCCAACAGCATCCAAAACGGTATACTTGTTTAAGTACAGGTTGTCTCAGTTGATAGGTGTAGTTTAACCAGTAGTGTTTATGTTGCATGATTAATTGTGTGTAAATAAAGTACCCTTGATCTTGAACTAACTAACTGGTGTTTGGTTCTTTGATCGATAGCCGGTTGAAACTTGTGGTGGTATCATTCGATACCTGGCGACTCTAAGCATTCGGACATAGATAACATAGAAAGGGCAAACGCGCCGATTGCCATAATTGGAACAGAGCCACAGAAAGGACAGAGGAAACGAAAGCACAAGAGTGTTTAGACACACGGTCCACAATAGCCCTTTAACAATGGATCAGCAAAGATGTTCTCCTCCCCAGTCACGCAAACAATTCTCATGTTAAAACGTTGCAGTACCAGACGCCCGGGCTTCCGATTTCGAAATCTCTCCAGAAACCTCAGGGGAATATCTGATTTTTTTTTTTCAAACTATTTCATGTGACCTACTTGGTGGCTGGGTCAGCAGTTATTGCCCGTCCCCGAGTCAGCCAACCAGCTGTGGATCTGGAGTCACATGTAGGCCAGGCCGGGTAAGGACGGCAGATTTCCTTCCCGGAAGGACGTTAGTGAACATGATGGTGTTTTTTTTTGAATAAACAATTTTATTGAGGCATTTTGGCACAGTGAACAGCAACAGTACAAAACAGCGTGCTAAGAACAATCACCGCAGTGCAAAAAACCAGCTCCCCTCCCACAAGGTGCGCCTATCTAAACCCTAATCTACGTTGCCCTAATCACCCCCCCCCCCCCCCCCCGCTGACGATTAATTTTCCGCGGAGAAGTCAAAACAAAGAACAAAGAAATGTACAGCACAGGAACAGGCCCTTCGGCCCTCCAAGCCCGTGCCGACCATGCTGCCTGACTAAACTACAATCTTCTACACTTCCTGGGTCCGTATCTCACCTTAAACCTATGCCCCCTAGTAATTGACCCCTCTACCCCGGGGAAAAGCCTCTGACTATCCACTCTGTCTATGCCCCTCATAATTTTGTATACCTCTATCAGGTCGCCCCTCAACCTCCTTCGTTCCAGTGAGAACAAACCGAGTTTATTCAATCGCTCCTCATAGCTTATGCCCTCCATACCAGGCAACATTCTGGTAAATCTCTTCTGCACCCTCTCTAAAGCCTCCACATCCTTCTGGTAGTGTGGCGACCAGAATTGAACACTATACTCCAAGTGTGGCCTAACTAAGGTTCTATACAGCTGCAACATGACTTGCCAATTCTTATACTCAATGCCCCGGCCAATGAAGGCAAGCATGCCGTATGCCTTCTTGACTACCTTCTCCACCTGTGTTGCCCCTTTCAATGACCTGTGGACCTGTACTCCTAGATCTCTTTGACTTTCAATACTCTTGAGGGTTCTACCATTCACTGTATATTCCCTACCTGCATTAGCCCTTCCAAAATGCATTACCTCACATTTGTCCGGATTAAACTCCATCTGCCATCTCTCCGCCCAAGTCTCCAGACAATCTAAATCCTGCTGTATCCTCAGACAGTCCTCATCGCTATCCGCAATTCGATAAATGGTTGCCACCTCCGGGCGAACCCTGACAGTGACCCTCTCAGAGTGAACTTAATTTTCTCCAGACTGAGGAAGCTCGCCACGTCCGATAGCCAGGCCTCCGACTTCGGGGGCTTTGAGCCCCTCCAGTGTCCTTCTCCGGGGCTACCTGGAAAGCAAAGGCCAGAACGTCTGCCTCTTTCTCCTCCTGGATTCCCGGGTCCTCCAAAACCCCAACAATTGCCACCTCTGGACTCATCGCCACCCCTGTTTTCAGTACCCGGGACATACCGTCCGCGAACCCCTGCCAGTACCCCCTGAGTTTTGGACATGCCCAGAACATGTGGACATGGTTCGCTGGTCCTCCCGCACATCTGGCGCACCTGTCCTCCAGTCCAAAGAATTTACTCATCCGGGCCACTGTCATGTGGGCCCGGTGGATGACCTTGAATTGAATCAGGCTGAGCCTGGCGCATGTTGCGGTCGCGTTAACCATACTCAATGCCTCTGCCCATAAGCCCGCTTCCATCTCACCCCCGAGAACCTCTTCCCACTTAAGCTTCAGCTCCTCGGTCAGCGTCTCCTCTGCCCCATAAGTTCTTTATATATACATATAACCCCGAGACCCTCCCCTCCGCTGATGTTTTTTTTTCACGATATTACATTACTGAGGATACCAGCTGAATCCTTTGAAAAAAATCTCGAGCTTTGTCCATGAACTCGCAGCAGTCATCAAATGCCTTTGACGTTTTGAGGGTTTGGTATTTGGATTTGTTTATTGTCACGTGTACCGAGGTACAGTGAAAAGTATTTTTCTGCGAGCAGCTCAACAGATCATTAAGTACATGGGAAGAAAAGGGAATAAAAGAAAATACATAATAGGGCAACACGAGGTACACAATGTAACTACATAAACACCGGCATCGGATGAAGCATACAGGGTGTAGTGTTAATGAGGTCAGTCCATAAGAGGGTCATTTAGGAGTCTGGTGATAGTGGGGAAGAAGCTGTTTTTGAGTCTGTTCGTGCGTGTTCTCAGACTTCTGTATCTCCTGCCCGATGGAAGAAGTTGGAAGAGTGAGTAAGCCGGGTGGGAGGGATCTTTGATTATGCTGCCCGCTTTCCCCAGGCAGCGGGAGGTGTAGATGGAGTCAATGGATGGGAGGCAGGTTCGTGTGATGGACTGGGCGGTGTTCACGACTCTCTGAAGTTTCTTGCGGTCCTGGGCCGAGCAGTTGCCATACCAGGCTGTGATGCAGCCTGATAGGATGCTTTCTATGGTGCATCTGTAAAAGTTGGTAAGAGTCAATGTGGACATGCCGAATTTCCTTAGTTTCCTGAGGAAGTATAGGCGCTGTTGTACTTTCTTGGTGGTAGCGTCGACGTGGGTGGACCAGGACAGATTTTTTGAGATGTGCATCCCTAGGAATTTGAAACTGCGAACCATCTCCACCTCGGCCCCGTTGATGCTGACAGGGGTGTGTACAGTACTTTGCTTCCTGAAGTCAATTACCAGCTCTTTAGTTTTGCTGGCATTGAGGGAGAGATTGTTGTCGCTACACCACTCCACTAAGTTCTCTATCTCCCTCCTGTATTCGGACTCATCGTTATTCGAGATCCGGCCCACTATGGTCGTATCGTCAACAAACTTGTAGATGGAGTTGGGACCAAGTTTTGCCACGCAGTCGTGTGTGTACAGGGAGTAGAGTAGGGGGCTAAGTACGCAGCCTTGCGGGGCGCCAGTGTTGAGGACTATTGTGGAGGAGGTGTTGTTGTTCATTCTTACTGATTGTGGTCTGTTGGTCAGAAAATCGAGGATCCAGTTGCAGAGTGGGGAGCCAAGTCCTAGGTTTTGGAGCTTTGATATGAGCTTGGCTGGGATTATGGTGTTGAAGGCGGAGCTGTAGTCAATAAATAGGAGTCTAATGTAGGAGCCCTTGTTTGGTGCACTGACACTGGTGGTGTTGTGTTGCTAATTGCTGTTGTCTCTCAATTTGGCTCTGTTTAATCACGTTTGCTCAAGAGTCGCCAGGTATCTTTCGACACAGCCACAAGGTTCAGAACCGAATACTGATCAATGACTCGATACACCAGTTAGTAAGTTCAAAAGCAATGCTCATTTATTTACACACACACTCAAATATACTCGTGCTTAAAACTCTACAAACTAAACAACCACTATTACTAAAGCCTATACTTAGCTTCGGGCGCCCACTCAGTCAGAGGAACAATGGCCGTTGCTCGGTTCTGAGGCTGCTGGGTCGATCTGTTTACAGGGTAACACCTGGGAGCGTCTATCCCGTAGCGTGCGTTGACTTGGAACTTACTTGGTCTGGAGCAGCTTTGGCGGGTCTCTCCTCGCTGAGAGCCAAGGCCAAGAGAGCGATTCTCTCTTGGGGAATCCTTTTTATACTCGAAAGGGCTTCACGCACTTTTGAACGGGCCTTGGACTGGGCCCCAATTAATTGGGCCGTTTCCCAATCGTCCTTATCGATTTTCCTCCAATAGAGGGGTGGGTTCCCCGGTTTCTGGGCGTGTCCTAGGTAGCCGTTGGTCTGCTTTGTTTTAGTCTCCTCTGGTGCCGGGATGTCTGTCTCAGCATTGTTTACCTAAATATTGCCTTTTGTTCCCGAGGATGGCTCATTAGTATGTAGATGGTTCTGTAGTCTCGGTCTTGTCTGGGAGCTATTGCTCCAATCAACAGACAGACCTTGCACCTGCTTGCTTTCTCGGTATTGTCCACTTTTCCCTGCATTCTTTGCAAAGTGTCCATTTTGTAATCGGGACGTGGCCATCCCAGATGGCTACAGTTGTCACCTAGGTTTAAAATGTTGGAATGCAGTTTGGCCATGTAAGGGGAAAATTCGGGACAACGGACCGAGACCATAAATCATGGCTGACACTGTACCAGAAACAGGCAGGCAAAGGGTTAAATCAGATGGGTAGCACAGAAAGACCACACTTAAAAAGCACAGACACAGATCCTATCAGGACAATAAATTATTCCCAATCAATACAAAGCCTGCATTTAACACCTCGTTATGAAACCCAGAACATATCTCAACCGCCACCCAAAAGCCATCGCCATTTGATCTAGTTAAAGGGAGCTCTATTGTGAACCGAAATGAATCCTATGAAAATGCATGGTATTGACATCAGAACCAGGAAGCCCGCGAAAAACTATGAATGAATGAAATCATGAATGAATGGGCTGTGAAGTGGGAACCGGTAAGGGCCCACTGAAACTAACCTACGATAAAACCTTCATGAATAAGCCCGCCAAGAATCATGTCTGCAGGGTAAACCTGTAAATATGCATGAACCCAAAAGCCCACCAAAACTTGTAAGAAATCTGTACTATATAAGATAAAGCCTTTCTGTATGTATTTTGAGTTCAGTGTGGACCGTGCTGTCTTTTAACGCCGGCCCACTGTTCCCCCTGGAGCTTCAGACAATAAACCCTGTCTTGCGATTCAAACTTCTGACTCAGGCTGACTTTCTCCCTGCAACAGCCATCTCCTGTCCGGTCAAATGCCTTACCCTTCAGTGCTGCCCACCACACTCCGAAGTGTCGGCACGAATTTACGATAAAATCCACTCATTCCCAGAATTGGAAAATCCCAAATGGCCCGCATTTCCGTATCTCGGGGAGCCACCTGACCACGTAATTCTCCAGGGCCTTGGTGAGGCCACATCTGGAGTATTGTGTGCAATTTTCATCTCCTTATCTGAGGAAGGATGTTCTTGCTCCCGAGGGAGTGCAGCGAAGGCCGAGCAGCACGGCAGCACTGTGTGGCTTCACAGCGCCAGGGTCCCAGGTTCGATTCCCGGCTTGGGTCACTGTCTGTGCGGAGTCTGCACATTCTCCCCGTGTGTGCGTGGGTTTCCTCCGGGTGCTCCGGTTTCCGACCACAAGTCCCAAAAGACGTGCAGGTTAGGTGGATTGGCCGCGATAAATTGCCCCTTAGTGACCAAAAAGGTTAGGAGGGGTTATTGGGTTACGGGGTGGAAGTGAGGGCTTAAGTGGGTCGGTGCAGTCTCGATGGGCTGAATGGCCTCGTTCTGCACTGTATGTTCTATGAAGGTTTACCAGACTGATTCCTGGGATGGCAGGACTGACGTACGAGGAGAGATTGACTCTCGCTGGAGTTCAGAAGAATGAGGGGGAGAATCTCATAGAGACCTATCAAATTCTAACAGGACTGGACAGGGGAGATGCAGGAAGGATGTTCCCCGATGGTGGGGGGGTGTTCAGAACCAGGGGTCACAGTCTGAGGATACGGGGTAGACAAGTAAGGATAGAGATGAGGAAAAATGTCCTCACAAGAGAGTGGTCGGCCTGTGGAATCCGTTACCACAGGAAGTGGTTAAGCGAATGGGCTAGGCCCTGGCAGGTGGAATACAATGTTGGCAAATGTGAGGTTACCCATTTTGGTCGGAATAACAGCAAAAGGGACTATTATTTAAATGATAAAATATTAAAACATGCTGCTGTGCAGAGAGACCTGGGTGTGCTAGTGCATGAGTCGCAAAAAGTTGGTTTACAGGTGCAGCAGGTGATTAAGAAGGCAAATGGAGTTTTGTCCTTCATTGCTAGAGGGATGGAGTTTAAGACTAGGGAGGTTATGCTGCAATTATATAAGATGTTAGTGAGGCCCCACCTGGAGTATTGTGTTCAGTTTTGGTCTCCTTACTTGAGAAAGGACGTACTGGCACTGGAGGGCGTGCAGAGGAGATTCACCAGGTTAATCCCAGAGCTGAAGGGATTGGATTACGAGGAGAGGTTGAGTAGACTGGGACTGTACTCGTAATTTCGAAGGATGCGGGGGGGGGTGATCTTATAGAAACGTATAAAATTATGAAGGGAATAGATAGGATAGATGCGGGCAGGTTGTTTCCACTGGTCGGGGAAAGCAGAACTAGGGGGCATAGCCTCAAAATAAGGGGAAGTAGATTTAGGACTGAGTTTAGGAGGGACTTCTTCACCCAAAGGATTGTGAATCTGTGGAATTCCTTGCCCAGTGAAGCAGTTGAGGCTCCTTCATGAAATGTTTTTAAGATAAAGATAGTTTTTTGAAGAATAAAGGGATTAAGAGTTATGTTGTTCGGGCCGGAAAGTGGAGCTGAGTCCACAAAAGATCAGCCATGATCTCATTGAATGGTGGAGCAGGCTCGAGGGGCCAGATGGCCTACTCCTGCTCCTCGTTCTTATGTTCTTATGAAGTAGTTGAGGCCTAATCATTGTGTCTTGACAAGATGGTAGCACAGTGGGTTAGCACTGTTGCCTCACAGCGCCAGGGCCCTGGGTTCGATTCTGGCCTGAGGTGATTGTGTGGAGTTCACACACTCTCCCTGCGTGAGTTTCTTCCGGGTGTAATCAAGGCCAAGAAAGGTGCTGATAGTGGGCGGATTAAGAGATTAGAATATGTTAATGGCAGAGCAAAAGTAAGCAGCGTGTCAGAGGACAATAGGGATCAGGGGCGGGATTCTCCGCAATCGGCCGCCGACCGGCGCCAAAAACAGCGCAAATCAGTCCCAAAGGTGCGGAATTCTCCACATCTTGAGGGGCCGAGCCCTCGCCTTGAGGGACTAGGCCCACGCCGGACTGCTTTCCGCCCCGCCAGCTGGCGGGAAAGGCCTTTGGTGCCCCGCCAGCTGGCGCGAAACTGACTTTGCCGTGCAGCGCATGCGCGGGAGCGTCAGCGGCCGCTCACGGCATCCCCGCGCATGCGCAGTGGAGGGGGGTCTCTTCCACCTCCGCCATAGTGGAGACCATGGCGAAGGCGGAAGGAAAAGAGTGCCCCCACGGCACAGGCCCGCCCGCCGATCGGTGGGCCCCGATCGCGGGCCAGGCCACCGTGGGGGCACACCCCACCCCCCCGGGGGCCAGATCCCCCCCCCCCCAGGACCCCGGAGCCCGCCCGCGCCGCCTTGTCCCGCCGGTAAGAGAGGTGGTTTAATCCACGCCGGCGGGACAGACGGCGGGACTTCGGCCCATCGCGGGCCAGAGAATTCGGCAACCGGCGGGGGCGGGATTCACGCCAGCCCCCAGCGATTCTCCGCCCCGGCGGGGGGGGGGGTCGGTGAATCCCGCCCCAGATTGCTCAAGTGGGATGGGATGGGAGCAATGGTGAGGCTAAAACATAGTAATGGAAGTAATGAAAATAAGTTGACGGAAATAAACATGTGGTGAAGGGGGAGGAGGGATTTCACAGCCTGAAGTCGTTGAGCACACTGTTAAAAGTCTGCACGGCTGTACCATGCCTAATCGGAGGGTGAGGGGCTGTTCCTCGGGCTTTGTGCTGGGCTCCAGGGGAACATTGCAGCAGGCCAAGGTCGGGCATGTGGGCCTCAGAGCGGGACAGCGAGTTGAAATAGCACAGCGACGTGAGGGTCTGCCTCCAGCTGGTGGATGGAGCGACGGTGCTCTGCAAAGCGGTCACCCAGCCGCCATTTCGTCCCTCCAATGCAGAGTAGACCGCATCGGGGGCAGCAAATGCAACAGGGCCGATTGCAGGAAGCGCCGGTGAATCGCTGCCTCACTTGCAAAGAGCGTGTGCGGCCTGCGATGATGAGCAGGTAAAGGGGCAGATGTCGCATCTGGTGACTGGGGCTGGAACAGGCGAACAGGCGCCGGAATGTGGCGACTAGGGGCTTTTCACAGTAACTTCATTGAAGTCTACTCGTGACAATAAGCGATTTTCATTCATCTCTTTTTAACCTCAATATCACTCATTATTGGATTGTATTTGTTTATTGTCCCGTGCACCGAGGTACAGTGAAAAGTATTTTTCTGCGAGCAGCTCAACAGATCATTAAGTACATGGGAAGAAAAGAAGTGGCAATTTAGCGTGGCCAATCCACCTCCCCTGCACATCTTTGGGTTGTGGGGGCGAGACCCACGCAGACACAGGGAGAATGTGCAAACTCCACACGGACAGTGACCCAGAGCCGGGATCGAACCCGGGTCCTCGGCGGCGTGAGGCTGCAGTGCTAACCAATGCGCCACCGTGCTGCCTCTAAGGGGGGAGTTTATTAAGAGTGTTACATATATTACTCTAGTTGGGTGGGGTATTTTTGTTGGCAGTTGATAAAAATGCTTGCTGCGTGTGTTTATAGAATTGTTAACTAAATTTCGAGAATAAATCTTTTTGATTGAATGTGCTTGAGGCTGGGAGGGGGTCTGGTGTGAGGTGCTCCGGAGGGTGAAGGCCTCCACCTCGTGCGCGAGGTTGGGGCTGATACAGCTGAAGGTGGTATACAGAGCACACCTCACGAGGGCGAGGATGAGCCGACTCTTTGAAGGAGTAGGAGATGTGTGTGAACGCTGCCGGGGGGGGGATCCCCGCCAATCACGTTCATGTGTTTTGGTCCTGTCCAAAGCTGGAGGATTACTCTGAGGAGGTTTTTAGGGTAATTTCTAAAGTGGTGCGTGTGAAACTGGACCCGGGTCTCCGGGGGGCCATATTCGGGGTGTCGGACCAGCCAGGGTTGGAAATGGGTGCAGAGGCAAATGTTGTAGCCTTCGCCTCGTTGATCGCCCAAAGGCAATCTCTCCACCCTGTGCCCTGGCGTGGCGGGGGGGGGGGGGGGGGGGGGGGGCGGGCTGTTAGAATTCTTGACTCTTGAGAAGGTTAAGTTTGAACTGAGGGGAAGGACGGAGGGGTTCTACATTTCATGGGCATTATTCATCATGCACTTTCAAGAACTGGATAACATCGAACATTAGTTGGGGCGAGTGGGTGGGAGGGTTGGGGGGCTGTGTGTGTTAATGGCGACTATGGGTGATCCCTAATTCCTTTTTGTCATTTGTTTGTGTGAACATGCGGGCTAATGTTTGGAGTTTGGTGTGTACATAGAACATTACAGCGCAGTACAGGCCCTTCAGCCCTCGATGTTGCGCCGACCTGTAGATAGACTAATACACACACGTACTGACACGCAGATACACTAATTCATACTCACAGGCACACACCCATACACAGTAATACACACAAACACTAATGCACACACACACACAGACAGTAACAGACACTCACAGACACACACACACTCACACAGAGACAGTAATACACACACACACACAGTCACACACGCAAACACAAATACACACACTCACAGGCACACAGATATACCCTAATACACACGCTCACTCACACACACAAAGACACCAATGCGCTCAATCTCACACAGATACACATACACATACACTCACAGACCTAAACAGAGACTCTAATACACACACACACACAGACACTGATACACACACACAGATACACTAATGCACACACTCACAGTCAAACACACAGACAGCAATACGCACACTCACACACACAAACACTAATACACACACTCACACAAAACAGACACACACAGGGACAC
Organism: Scyliorhinus torazame; assembly: GCF_047496885.1. Classification (NCBI taxonomy): domain Eukaryota; kingdom Metazoa; phylum Chordata; class Chondrichthyes; order Carcharhiniformes; family Scyliorhinidae; genus Scyliorhinus; species Scyliorhinus torazame. The sequence goes on from NC_092711.1 coordinate 13,181,750, forward strand.
TAATTCACACTCACAGACACTAAGAGACACAAATACACACACACTCACACAGAGACAATAATACACACACTCACAGACACAAACACAGACATTAATACACACACTCACACACACAGCCAGTAATACACACACACAAAGGCAGAGGCACGAATACACAAACGCATAAACACACACAGCCACACACAGATACACTAATGCACACACACAGACATACACAGACATTAATACACACACTCAACGACACACAGAGGCACTAATACGGTCTCTCTCTCTCTCTCTCTGTGCCTCTGCAGAGCTGCTTGTCAGAGGCAGAAAAATGCAGCATTTGATCTTCGGAATCTCTTGCCACCGAGTTGTTTATGATTCTGAAATGTGTAAAGGTTTCTGCCGGTAATGTCTGTGGACGGACTAAACATGTAACCCAGACACACACACTCGCCCCCACACACAACAAATAGGTCGGCTTGCAAATGTTAGCTCCATTTGTAAAAGCAATCAGAACTTTTGGAAGAAATTGATTCAAGTGAAAGTCAGCTTTAATGTAATAGTAATCAGCAAATGTGGGTAAGGTACGTGAGAATGTGTGAGTGTGTAAGTCTGTGTAGCCAGTTAAAATGGCTGACTCCCGATTTAGAATGGCCAAACCCCGATTTAAAATGGCGAACGGAAAAGGCTGATGGGAAAATCAGCCAACAGGACTCAAACAGACAGCTGCAGGTAAAACAGTGTATTCGCCTCTGGGGAGGCCAGACAGAATCGATACCTGCAGCCATCAACATAACAACACCCCAGCCATCTGCATATAAATTATAATTGAAGGGCTAAAGGAGGAGCAAAAGACCCAGGAGCAGGAGCTTCGGGTCGTGAAGGCAAAGGCTGCTGAGAATGAGGACGACATACAGGGCCTGGTGGTGAAGACAGAGATGCACGAGGCACAACACAAAAGGTGTGTGGAAAGGCTGGAGGTGCTGGAGAATAATGCGAGGAGGAAGAATTTAAGGATTCTTGGTCTTCCCGAAGGTGCAGAAGGGGTGGACGTCAGGACATATGTGAGCACGATGCTGCACTCGTTAATGGGATCGGAGGCCCCGATGGGCCCGTTGGAGGTGGAGGGAGCTTATCGAGTTATGGCGCGAAGACCGAGGGGTGGGGAAATTCCTCGAGCTATAGTGGTGAGATTCCTCCGCTATAATGACAGAGAGATGGTCCTCAGATGGGCGAAGAAAACTCGGAGCAGTAGGTGGGAGAACGCAGTGATCCGCGTATATCAAGATTGGAGTGCGGAGGTGGCGAGAAGGAGGGCAAGTTTTAATCGGGCTAAGGCGGTGCTTCACAAAAAGAAGGTCAAATTCGGAATGTTGCAGCCGGCAAGATTGTGGGTCACACACCAAGGGAAGCACCACTACTTTGAGACGGCAGAAGAGGCGTGGGCATTTATTGTGGACGAGAAGCTGGAATAGGCGGGCAAGAAAAAGAACGTTTGGGACAAAGTGGTGGGGTGATTACGCGGGGTGAAGGGGGGAAAAGGGGGAGGGGATGATTTTTCAAGTTGTCAATCTTGCGACCCTGTAAATTGTCTCTCTTCCCTATGTTGTGGGGGAGGGAGGATGAGGAACTGTGGGTGCCGGTCATTAGGGGCGGGGCCAAGTGGCTTTGTTCCCGCGCTATGGTAATCATGGCGGGAACAGGGAAGCAGGAAGGAGGGGGCCTCGCACAGTGGGGGCCGAGGTCACGGGGGGAAGCCGAGGTCAGCCAGAGTTTGCTGACTTCTGGGAGCAACAGGGGGGGTGCAATTACGCTAGAAAGGGATCTAGCGGGGGGGGGGGCTGTTAACTGGGTTGCTGCTGCTGGGGAGAGGGGGGAGCTGGTACGGGGTGGGGTGGTCGAGGCGGGAGGGCGCCGTCGGGGGGGGATATACGGGTATGTGGGAACCGGGTGAGGAGCTGGATTAAAAAAGGGGATAGCTAGTCGACAAGGGGGGGGGGGTAAAGAGCCCCCCAACCCGGCTGATCACGTGGAATGTGAGAGGGCTGAACGGGCCGATTAAAAGGGCACGGGTATTCGCACACCTAAAGAAATTAAAGGCAGATGTGGTTATGTTGCAGGAGACGCATTTGAAACTGATAGACCAGGTCAGACTACGCAAAGGATGGGTGGGGCAGGTGTTTCATTCGGGTTTAGATGCGAAGAACAGGGGGGTGGCTATTTTAGTGGGGAAACGGGTACTGTTTGAGGCAAAGACCATAGTGGCGGATAGCGGGGGTAGATACGTGATGGTGAGTGGCAGATTGCAAGGGGAGGCGGTGGTTCTGGTGAACGTATACGCCCCGAACTGGGATGATGCAAATTTTATGAGGCGTATGTTGGGACGTATCCCGGACCTAGAGGCGGGAAAGTTGGTAATGGGGGGAGACTTCAATACGGTGCTGGACCCAGGGCTGGACAGATTGAGGTCCAGGACCGGGAGGAGGCCGGCTGCAGCTAGGGTGCTCAAGGACTTTATGGAGCTGATGGGAGGAGTAGATCCCTGGAGATTTAGCAGGCCTAGGAGTAAGGAGTTCTCGTTTTTCTCCTATGTTCATAAAGTATATTCACGGATAGACTTTTTTGTTTTGGGAAGGGCACTGATCCCGAAGGTGACGGGGATGGAGTACACGGCTATAGCTATCTCGGACCACGCTCCACATTGGGTGGACCTGGAGATAGGGGAGGAAAAGGAACAGCTCCCACCCTGGAGAATGGACATGGGATTATTGGCAGATGAGGGTGTGTGTTTAAGGGTGAGGGGGTGTATTGAAAGGTACTTGGAGCTTAATGACAATGGGGAGGTTCAGGTGGGAGTGGTCTGGGAGGCGTTGAAGGCAGTGGTTAGAGGGGAGCTGATATCTATCAGGGCACATAAAGGAAAGCAGGAGGGTAGGGAAAGGGAACGGTTGTTGAAAGAACTTTTGAGGGTGGACAGACAATATGCGGAGGCACCGTAGGAGGGACTGTACAGGGAAAGGCAAAGGCTACATGTAGAATTTGACTTGTTGACCACGGGTAATGCAGAGGCACAATGGAGGAGGACACAGGGTGTACAGTACGAATACGGGGAGAAGGCGAGCCGGTTGCTGGCCCACCAACTGAGGAAGAGGGGAGCAGCGAGGGAGATGGGGGGGGGGTGAGAGACGAGGAGGGAGAGATGGAGCGGGGAGCGGAGAGAGTGAATGGGGTGTTCAAGGCATTCTACGAAAGATTATATAAAGCTCAGCCCCCGGAAGGGAAGGAGAGAATGACGTGCTTTCTGGATCAGCTGGAATTCCTTAAGGTGGAGGAACAGGAGAGGGTGGGACTGGGAGCACAGATTGAGATGGAGGAGGTAGTGAAAGGGATTGGGAGCATGCAGGCGGGGAAGGCCCCGGGACCAGACGGATTCCCGGTGGAATTTTATAGGAAGTATATGGACTTGCTGGCCCCGCTTTTGACGAGAACCTTTAATGAGGCGAGGGAGAGGGGGCAGCTGCCCCCGACTTTGTCAGAGGCAACGATATCGCTCCTCTTAAAGAAGGAAAAAGACCCGCTGCAATGCGGGTCCTATAGGCCCATTTCCCTTTTAAACGTGGATGCTAAGATTCTGGCCAAGGTGATGGCGACGAGGATAGAGGACTGTGTCCCGGGGGTGGTCCATGAGGACCAAACCGGGTTTGTGAAGGGGAGACAGCTGAACACGAACATACGAAGGTTACTAGGGGTAATGATGATGCCCCCGCCAGAGGGGGAAGCGGAGATAGTGGTGGCGATGGATGCCGAGAAAGCATTCGACAGAGTGGAGTGGGATTATCTGTGGGAGGTGCTGAGGAGATTTGGCTTTGGAGATGGGTATATCTGATGGGTACAGTTGTTATATAGGGCCCCGATGGCGAATGTGGTCACGAATGGACGGGGGTCTGATTATTTCCGGCTTTACAGAGGGACGAGGCAGGGGTGTCCCCTGTCTCCGTTATTGTTTGCATTGGCGATTGAGCCCCTGGCCATAGCACTGAGGGGTTCCAGGAAGTGGAGGGGAGTACTTAGGGGGGGAGAAGAACACCGGGTATCTTTGTATGCGGACGATTTGTTGTTGAATGTTGCGGACCCGGTGGAGGGGATGCCAGAGATAATGCGGATACTTGGGGAGTTTGGGGAGTTTTTGGGGTACAAATTGAACATGGGGAAAAGTGAGTTGTTTGTGGTGCATCCGGGGGAGCAGAGCAGGGAAATAGAGGATTTACCGCTGAGGAAGGTAACAAGAGACTTCCGGTACTTAGGGATTCAGATAGCCAAGAATTGGGGAACCTTACACGGGATTAATTTAACACGATTGGTGGAACAGATGGAGGAGGACTTTAAGAGATGAGATATGGTGTCCCTGTCACTGGCGGGTAGGTTGCAGGCGGTTAAAATGGTGGTCCTCCCGAGATTCCTCTTTGTGTTTCAGTGCCTCCCGGTGGTGATCACGAAGGCTTTTTTTAAGAGAATTGAGAAAAGTATTATGAGTTTTGTGTGGGCCGGGAAGACCCCGAGAGTGAGGAGGGGGTTCTTGCAGCATAGTAGAGATAGGGGGTGGCTGGCACTACCGAGCCTAAACGATTATTACTGGGCCGCCAATATCTCAATGGTGTGTAAGTGGATGGGAGAAGGGGAGGGAGCGGCGTGGATGAGATTGGAGAGGGCGTCCTGCAGGGGGACTAGCCTACAAGCAATGGTGACGGCACCGTTGCCGTTCTCACCGAAGAAATACACCACAAGCCCAGTGGTGGTGGCAACACTAAAAATTTGGGGGCAGTGGAGACGGCATAGGGGAAGGACGGGAGCCTCGGTGCGGTCCCCGATAAGAAATAACCATAGGTTTGTTCCGGGGAGAATGGATGGGGGATTTGGAGTATGGCAAATAGCTGGGGTAGTACAACTGAGAGATCTGTTCCTGGATGGGACGTTTGCAAGTATGGGAGCGCTGACGGAAAAGTATGGGTTGCCCCAAGGGAATGCATTTAGGTATATGCAACTGAGGGCGTTTGCGAGGCAACAGGTGAGGGAATTCCCGCAGCTTCCGACGCAGGAGGTGCAAGATAGAGTGATCTCAGAGACATGGGTGGGGGACGGTAAGGTGTTGGATATATATAGGGAAATGAGGGACGAGGGGGAGATCATGATAGATGAGCTGAAAGGGAAATGGGAGGAAGAGTTGGGGGAAGAGATCGAAGAGGGGCTATGGGCTGATGCCCTACGTAGGGTAAACTCGTCGTCCTCGTGTGCCAGGCTAAGCTTGATACAATTTAAGGTTTTACACAGGGCGCATATGACTGGAGCACGGCTCCTTTATCTAAACCTGTCGCCTATTTTCCAAGGATCTACTTCCCTCTGTTCCCCGCCCGTTCATATATCTGTCGAGATGCATCTTAAACGATGCTATCGTGCCCGCCTCTACCACCTCCGCTTGCAAAGCGTTCCAGGCACCCACCACCCTCTGCGTAAAAAACTTTCCACGCACATCTCCCTTAAACTTTCCCCCTCTCACCTTGAAATTGTGACCCCTTGTAATTGACACCCCCACTCTTGGAAAAGGCTTGTTGCTATCCACCCTGTCCACACCTCTCATAATTTTGTAGACCTCAATCAGATCCCCCCTCAACCTCCGTCTTTCCAACGAAAACAATCCTAATCTACTCAACCTTTCTTCATAGCTAGCGCCCTCCATACCAGGCAACATCCTGATGAACCTCCTCTGCACCCTCTCTAAAGCATCCACATCCTTCTGGTAATGTGGCGACCAGAACTGCACGCAGTAAGGTAGGAGAGTCTGCTGGTGCCTTTGTTGCTGAACTGCGTTAGCTGTGTGAGCACTGTGCGTTTGGGGCACTGTTAGAGGATATGCTCCGGGACCGATTGATCTGCGACAGCACTGGGGGAAGCCACACTAGCTGTCAAGGAAACTTTGGACGTTTCTCAGGGAATGGAGATGGATGCCATCAATGGAAAGGGCGTTCAGAGTGCAGCACAGGTGGGTGCAGTGGTTCCAGTGTGAAAAGCGCCTGCAGACTCAAATGTGCGTGCGGTGGAATGTTTGAGATAAGGAGATGCGTACTGTTATGGGCCAGGGATTAGAGAACCCCAAAGTGTATCATGGAGTTCACCTGACCCACAACTGTTAATAGATTGTGGTATGGGGAGCACACGGCCCACTCTACAGGTGCGGGACAGCAGAAATGGAAAAGTATTTTTTAAAGCAAAACAATGTTTATTCTATGAACTCAAGTTAACCTTTTTAAAACATACAGTGAACATCTTAGCAACCATCAAATACAACCCCCAAAGAATACAACACTAAGTAATGCTTAATAACTTCCCAAACAACATCCAGAAGACCGAAGAAGCACCTTTTAACAGAAGCACATCAGGTTTACATTC